>NC_079900.1:11322821-11566738 GCF_024868665.1 Triplophysa rosa | reverse complement strand
AAAACTAGTGATGGGTCTTCTTGAACGATTCGTTCATTTTGAACGAATCTTTAATGTGACTCGGGAAGAACGAGTCGTCTTAGGGGAGTGATTCGTTCAGTCGCGCATGCGCATTGCGCAACATTCTATGGGTCCTGTACTGGAATTCAAGAAGAACGAACGATTCAACCCGAAGACTCGAGAGGTGAACTAATCAATTCTCTTTCCGGCTCTGACTGCATTGGTTTAGCTTACGACGCTGTCACGTGATGAACGAAGGAGTCAAACCCGAAGACTCGAGAGGTGAACTAATCAATTCTCTTTCCGGCTCTGACTGCATTGGTTTAGCTTACGACGCTGTCACGTGATGAACGAAGGATCAAACCCGAAGACTCGAGAGGTGAACTAATCAATTCTCTTTCCGGCTCTGACTGCATTGGTTTAGCTTACGACGCTGTCACGTGATGAACGAAGGAGTCAAACCCGAAGACTCGAGAGGTGAACTAATCAATTCTCTTTCCGGCTCTGACTGCATTGGTTTAGCTTACGACGCTGTCACGTGATGAACGAAGGATCAAACCCGAAGACTCGAGAGGTGAACTAATCAATTCTCTTTCCGGCTCTGACTGCATTGGTTTAGCTTACGACGCTGTCACGTGATGAACGAAGAGTCAAACCCGAAGACTCGAGAGGTGAACTAATCAATTCTCTTTCCGGCTCTGACTGCATTGGTTTAGCTTACGACGCTGTCACGTGATGAACGAAGGAGTCAAACCCGAGGACTTGTCAGATAAGAGGTGTGGTGAGCTAATCATAGACTAAAGACCCAGGTAAACAATGAATTAATCTTTTCTGTTTCTTATAGCATTATAGTTTTGTATTGTTTGTAATGTGATCAACGTTTGCATAATGAACGAAATGAACGATATGACTCGAAAAAAGATTCGTTCATTTTGCTGAACGAGACTCAAAGATCCGAGTCAGTAAAATGATCCGAACTTCCCATCACTAATCAAAACAGGTTCACTGAGGTGGCAGTGTCAAGGTGCTTGTATGGTCAGTGGGCAGTGCCGCTATTTTGGAGCGTTGTGATTGGTTTAGCCCGCTTCACATACGTGGTGAATTTGAGTGTTTTGTAGTGCAGGCAGTGATCCATTAAATGACTCCTGCAGTGCTAACATACCACACAAAAGCAGCCATCCAGAAAACATCCCTCACATGGAACATCTTTACATGATTAAAACATCTCAGCAATCAGCGCAGAGCAAAGCAAAGCAAAGCACTAACATCGCACTATAACATTATGCAATCAGAAGGTAAAGTGTGTGCATTTGTGCTAATGCTGTAGTTATACTTTAATGCAATTGTAAGCAACAGCAATGCTTTTAGAATTTTAGAGGAGAATTTTAGTGCATACACGACTGCATTGCAAATCATCATATTGTTTCGTCTTTCAAGTAGGCATGCAAAGAACAGTAGCCCCACCTTGATGTCAGCCAGCGAGGACAATACGGGGCTTGACACAAACATGGCATAAATTACTCAAGTGCATTAAATATATTCTGACGTGCCCTTGAGATTTTGAGTTTTGATAGAGCTAAATGTGCTGACATGGTCTGCTGCAGCAACGCTTGCCACTCGCTGGATCAGTGTAGAAAAGTGTTACAAAAGCACTGAGGCACAGAATGGCTTCTCTAGATCTAGTGCACGAGCAGTCTGAACAGTATGGGTGCTTCTAGGGGTGGGCTTCCGGACCTTAAGCCCTCAATGCTCTTAATCATGTTGTCCTTTCATGCTTGGCATTTTTTGTCACTGGCACAATGAATCAGAGCTGAAGTTTCGCTTTCGACTTGCAAACCACATGTTAGACAATTTTAAATGAAGTCGCATAACGCTGCTGTCCTTCTGGAACCTTGTATCTCCATATTTTTTCATTTTTTTGCCATAAATAATTTTTATTAGTCACCCTTTACGTTAGTCACTGGGTTTTGCAGATATCTAACCAAAAAAGTATTTTAAAGTGCTTGTCAACTTTGACAGTATTTTCATTTAAAAAGATTTTTCCATTTCATGAAAAACAGCAAATTTGGCGGTTTCGAAAGGACAGCAACGATATTGTTAAAATTCTGCTATAAACTGATGGTGCTGTTCATTTATTTTGCCATTGTCAATAACCATGATATTGAAGCCATTATTATCGATATCGTGTTAATACGATGTCGTATTAACACGATGATGTATTAATACGTATTAATATGATGCTATTCAGCACCTATTTAAAATTTTAATTTAAGTGCCACAATGAATACGAGCTCTCTTTCTCTCTCTGCTTCATTACCCTCAAATTTTGAGTATAAGCAAAGTCCGTTTATGGAAGTCGTGCCACTCGGCGGCCATGTTTGCAACGCCTCTGGGCAGCTATTTACATCATAGCAAGTCCACAGTCCTATCTACTTGAATGGGGAAGGCCATATATTGCTAAAATCGCTGGCAAAAATCACAATTAAACAGCATATTTCTGATCAATACAATAGTTAAACATGACATGAACTGTATCATAACTTTGGTTTGCTAAACTTAAATTGCGCTAAAAATCGCCTTTTTCGAGGTCGCCTCATCTACTGTCACAGGCTGGCAAGCGCCTCACGAGAGCCCCACCCCAGAGAATCATCCGTCTTTACTAATTGACGATTGGCTCGTTTTATTTGAAGGCGGGACTTCCTTCGTTAGAGCGGCCATAATTGCATTCTTCACTACTCATTGTAACAGCACATCTTCTTAATATTAATATCTTTGGTATAAGCAATTGGCTAAAAAAATAAATTGACTGATACCATTATTTATTTATTTATTTTTAATATTGCTATAGATACACATTTTTGGTCACGATAACAGTGTACTGAAATTTTGATATTGTGACAGCCCTATAGACGTTTTCATCGGACACACGCACCTGGCTCGAAGTTAACTTCCAGATGCAGTAGAAGTCAAATTATGTATGCAAAATATACAGAAATATTGGCCACAATGCGCATCTAAAACTTTATAAACTATTTTTACTGCATTTTAAAATGTGGTTTTGGTTTATCTAAGTCTGAGACTTTTATATATATTTTTAGTTACATTAATATTTCACATAAATGCCACCTTACAGATGTAATACTTGAGAATTAATTATTAAGTTAATTAAAGTGTATTATGTCATAAACATTACTATATTTTAGTAATGGTTTTCGTGATATGCATCCACAAAGGTCCAGACTAAGCCCTGAATTTCTTTTGACCCTATAACCTTCTAGAACCTTCTTTTCTAACAATAATAATTGCATTATAAAAATAAAACTAAAGTTCTAATCCTTGTGGTGAATTATCACAGTGCACAAGCAAGCTCAACCGAGAAACTCACTCCACCGTATCCTATTGCACTGTAGCACACTGTCGTTTAGAAGTATTTCACACTATGGGATAGGACACGGCGCAAAACATTAATTCCGAAGCATGCCGTGAAATACAGTGCATTTGCTAAAGAAAGCATTGTAGCGCTCAAAGTTCTGTGCGCTTTCCCGCAGTTCCCCTCGAAGGGTGGTAATCGCACACACAGGGCCTAGTGTTGTGCATAGAGCGAGAGCAATGCGCACGTTCCGTCTTCATCATGTGAACTGCATTAATCTGCCGGGCAGCCCGCATCACTGTTCATTTAATGGCCTGTGGTGTCCGCATAATCAGTCACATCTCAGCCGCCCCACAGAAGAGAAAAAAGGTTTACAAAGATGGAACTGGGACAACACAGTCCACATGGCTGGCGTACACACGTTCTGCAATGTCGCAGACTACCGTACCAGTTAAGCGGGGGAACTTGGGTCTAGAAGAAGGTTTTGTTTTAATTGGGCTGAAAGCGGAAGAGATGAGGCGATTGTAAATGAGGAGGGGGGACAGCTTGGAGACTTAATCAATAGAGATTGAGGGCTTTGACTTAGAGAGAGAGAGCAGTCAACGGGGAGACAGAGAGAGATCCAGGAAGATTTCAACATAGGAGGGTATCTGTGGGAGAGGGGAGGAGATTGGAAAGAGGAAAGAGAGGGAGGGCGAGAGACACAGTGAGAGAAAGAGAACCGGAGGGAGGGAGGGATATCCACTGCACTGTTGTGTGACTGGAAATTTAATAGAGAGAGAGAGAGAGAGAGGGAGGGAGAGGAGCAGGATGCTGAAGCTGGACGAGAAAGAGAGAGCGAACCCACTGGTGGAGAATTCCAGGGGAGAGCTGCGGGCTATGAACAATGCCGCCTCTACTACTGCATAGTGCAGGAGGGGGCAAAAGGCAGGAAAGGAAGGGGGCGGGTGGGGGTATTCAAAGAGAGCCAGGGAGCTTATGGTATAGATGTGATGTCAGTGAAGTGTGTGCTCTACTGTGTGCTGCAGAGCGTGGCGGATGCAGGGAGGACAAAAGTGAGGTGAAGGGGGTTCGTTCGGGGGCATGCTGATTTGAAGGGTCCTGGACCATAAAAGAACCTGTGAGAAAGCAAAAGACAATTACGTACATCATTTCAGACTGGGAGACAAAACAGGCTGTTCCCTCATTTCCTAGCAATTCAAAGAGAAAGAAGTATAAAAGAGAGGTTAAGTCTGGTAATTGTTTAATCTGGTTAAACTTGAATAAACATTGTTTGTGTACATACAGTACTAGAAGCAAGGAACTATCCACAGACAAAAAAAGGGAAAGAAAAGTTGGCTGCACACTGTATGAGAAAGTGACTGATTCCTTGTGTCTGAATTTAGAATGTTATCAATTCAGCACTAATCACCCTTCTGATATCTACTTTTTTCCCTCCCTGCCCTATACTCTCCCTCTCTCTCTCTTTCGCTCTCTCTTATATGCAGAACACATTTTTCCCTCTGACCTCTCCCTCCTCCTCTCACACCTCATTACCCCAATTCCTCCAATCACCAACTCAAGTTGTAACGCCCCATCTATCGAACGATATCTCTCACAATTATTTATTGCGATCTTCCTCAACCTCCAAGAAAAGCAAGCTCTAAATAAGGATGAAAGGCTGCTTGAAGGAAGCGTTTAAAGTCGCTGGTGATCGCGAACGGGGGACGGATTCAGCTACTGTATGCGCCTCAGCGTTGCTATGGGAACGCAACATCCGAAGATGCGTTTATCGCTCTCTCTCACACGCGCGCGCACACGATATCACTTCTATACAAACATATGAAGTATGAGCCCGCAGCATTTCCTAAGCAAGGCATTCTTACAGGTGTACAGGCCATTATCAGATTTCACTGCACATGATGTCGATCGAGCGCTATAAAGGGGGTTTATGGGAAGCGTCTGTCTCCTTCATAGAGCGCATCGATTGACATGTCCTGCGCGTCTGATGTGACATGCATGAAATAAGGTCTTATTGACATTCACCTGCACCATTGCTCACCTTGCAAACGGAATCCAGAGGCTACAAACCATGAAAACTCCGCTGTATGTACACGTGTGTATAGTTGTCTAACCCCAGGTTGTTGTTTTTTTTGCTTTCTGGGTTTTAACTTTACGTTATTCCAATTAACTGTGTGCTCTATAAATAGCAACATCTATTGTTGCCTGGACTTTAATGCTTGGTAGTGGTTTTGCAATAAAACTGTTATTCTAGTTTGTGTTAGGTACAGGTTCAGGCAAATATTTCTCTAACTGTTTTAAAACAGAGTTGGATTAATTATCCAAGCTTATATGCAGTTCGTCCTTTTGTAAAGTTAGCTGTTATTTTCATCTCCTGCGTGTATTTTTTCACCTGACCCGCCACTACTCACAGACAGTGCTGCTTCTCTGCGAAAGGGTGAATCAATTTAAGAGAGAGAGAGAGAGGGGGGGTTAGACAGCGAGAGCTAGGGAGACTGAGAAAGACAGGGGAGAGGAGACATCGACTCCGCACCAGAGCTTCTAAAGGATATATTTATATTAACAGCAAATTAAGAAGAAAAAGGTAAGAAATAAATATCGTAGTGCTAACTGGAGAAATAATTAGCCTATTTGTGCGTGTCATCTTGTGTTTTTGTTTCGCAGTCCAGGGAATGTGGGCATAAATAGTAATCGCAAACATCGCGTACAATAAGGACTATTCCATGTTTTATATATTTGTCAGCTGTATTAACCTTAAAGTTTACGAAAATGTTGTTTTATTTTGTATGAATACAACAGAATGAATGCGGCAGAATGTGTGTGCCTCAGTGTATGTCCAGTTGCGTGCGCGCGTGTCTGTGCGTACGCGCGGTGGCGCACATCGATGTAAACTAATGAATTTGTGCTGTCGAGACACCTTTTAACCAATATGTAGTGACCTAGAACCATAAATCAAAGATGCAGTACTTTCGGTTATGGGATTGCTTGTTTTTGCCTTTTTAGAGGCATTCGTTTTGAGATGATCGCACCTGCTTGTCTTGTAAAATGATCTAAATATTTTGTAAGCCTTAGTTAAGTCAGTGGTGGTTATTGATATTACGATTGTAATCAGGGTTTTGTTTATAACACGCAAAAATCGACCTCATCACATTGTGTGGGAAGGATGTTCACCAATGCGCATTTTCTTAGTTTACTTGTCACGCTGTTTCTTGGTTTCCAAATAATCTGTGTAGCAACGCACAGCATGGGTTGAATCTGTCAATTGGCATCTATAGGTTAAGACTAAGAGTTGAAGGATTTTTGGAAAAATTAATTCATGTTTTCATTTTGAAGACGTTTTCTGAATTCATGGGTATAAATACGTGTGGCCTGTAATAAATCACTGAAGCGCGCGCGAGCCCCAGCGCTCAACAAGAAACAAACATATTAGGTCAACAAATATAAAGATTTACTGCTATCTGCAACAAAATGATACCAAGTTTGTAATGCTTATGTTATTGCTGTGGTGTTATTGTCTGTGACAGAAGTAGCTCACGGGCATGTGTGCGTTCTGATAAAGTGTGTGTGACATGAGTGGTGATGAGCAGCATCTGTTGCTGAAGGAAGAGGAAGCACACAGGGCACTGGGGCAGTTCTTCACACTAGTTCTTAATGCTGTTGAATGAGAGCTGATAGTAAAACACTCTTTCTGTTATGATGTCATATTGCTATGATATATTATTTCTGTATAATTTCAGAATGAATACGGGATACATTTATGGGATAGCTTGGCTGCTTATTGCCAAAATAGTGATTTGTTCAGATGATCTAGAGTTTGAGATACTTCTGTAGTGTAGAGAATGATTGGAGCATTTTACAGAGCTCTCAGGCTCCATTTCACTCCATATCAGAGAGAAATGGGCTTTCATTTCTTTCGTCATATATGTTCCCTTGGCAACATAAGCCATGACACACCACATTAATAAATTTGAAAACAGCTTTGAGGAAGACATTTCACATTGCAAGACAGGTGTCACTGGGCCAAAATGGCTGCGATCAGAATGATGACGGATGTTTGTTGGTAAACAATTGTTTTAATCATGTTGAGAACCGGAGCATTTAAATAGCATTAGTCAGAGACAGTAGGGTTGAGTGCAGAAACACCAGCGCAGCTGATAAAAATATGACCGGTAGTCTTAAAATCTACTGTATTTAAACTGTATTCATAAAAACCATCCACCATGTTAGAATTAATGCATGTTAATAACTTTCTAATGCTCGGAGTGAGCCATTTACTTGATGTGGATTTTCCAATGGGTTCTCTTAAACATACAGGTGTTAAATTTAAAGGAGACATGAAGTTTTATGAATAATAATTGAAATGGCTTCATTAGTGCCATATTCCTCTCTCTGACTGCAATATATTTCATGAGAAACTGTAACTGATACCTAATTATGTTCTTTTGCTTTTTAAATCACATGTTTGTTTGTTTCTGTGTGTGTGTGTTGGTTGACCTTTGATGCTTCACCTCACTTGCGTTTCATGTATCGTTTTTTCTTTGCACCAAGGGGCTTTTGACTTCAGTGGGTCAAAAGATGGCAGACATCAGCCAATAGAGGAAGGTTTACACAGACATGCTTTAGGGAACAATTCACAGAGAACATAGGCATTGCTCCCTCAACCATTCTGCTTCAATTAGACCCTTCAGGGCTGCAACTCAGCAAGGTGCTTCTCAATGCCTGTGGCAAAACTAAATCTAAATAATTAGACAATGATTAAAAGGTGGTTTATAGACACACAAGGATGAAAGCCTGTTGACATCAAGGAAAAACAAAACACAGTTGCAGAACAGAACTAGTTGTCCTGCTGGGGTTAGAATATGTAAATATAGAGAGCAAGATGCTGCTGGACAGTTCAATATAAAAAACATTCTACACGCTGTGGCCTTGACCATCTTTTAAAGAGGCTTAACCGCTAGAACCCCAGCATTTTTGAAAGTGCATTCGGATATCAGTAATTTTGAGTTATATATATAACTTATTTTCTTTTTCAGTTGTTTTAGAAATTAATAAAGCAGCTTCATCTATTTAGTATCTGTGTGCCTGGGGTGTAAACTTTTTGCGTTGCATTTGGTTTTCTTATTTATTTGTTTACTTCACCCTTGTTTATCTCTGTTTTCAGATCAGTAATAAAGATGTCCTAAATTTATGAATTAAACTACAGCGCTCTTTAATTATTTCAGTTATAAATCTGTCTTGTTTGATCTTATTACATGGCTCATTTGAATGCTTGATTCTGATTGGCCAGTCAAGCCATTCCAAGGGTTGTTATTTTCAATATTTTCAAATAACAACCGCTCAATTAATAACACCCTGTAACCCGGATGCTGCAAATCATTTTGAGAGGGGCAGTTTAATATTACACAAAAATTAATTATAAATATGTCTTTTAATAACATATATGACATTATATTTACAAATGATTAAACCAATTTGCCTGTTCGTGACGTTTGAACGTTGTTGAAACCGAAACTAAATGGCTTTTCCTCGCGGAAGGTCTGCATTCGGTAAAAATGAGCTAATAAAATATTTCAAATTCACATTTTATGTCCAGTTTTTTTTTCATGTGGCAAGTAGCCGTGTAATAAGTGGGATAATGTACAAGCAGCCGGCTGTTATCGCGAAATAAGCCCCTTCGGTATGATACAAGACCCTCCGCTTCGCGTCGGGTCCTGATCACACTGTCGGGGCTTATTTCTGCCTGTACATTATCCCTTACATAGAAAATGACAATGATAAGCAAATACACACACAGGACATGGTTCAACACATCTGTACACCTGTCTCATAGCCAGACATTTAGATGACTTATAGAAATGATCATACGGACACACACATACTGGACTAAACTGCCACACATGCTTGTTTTTCAGGTAGTCCTCATTGTACGTTTTTTTCCCCAGTATCCTCTGCTAAACAAAACTTGGATGAAAAAGAGAGACTGAGAGGATGTGGGAGGGTTTTTGTTGCTTGTTGGATGATGTTAACCAGACGCTAGTCTTTGGAGCGTCTGTGCCATGGGATCTGAGGCAAAATTATGGCTGATGACATGCAGAGAAATATTGCAGTAGAATATTGCTGATTGGCAGCAGCAGTCAAACTATTGCAGTCCATATATGAGGATTTGTCTAAAGCGGCGTGAAGGGAATACACACACCGAAATGAGATAAGCAAATAATCACATTCTGCGTTTAAATTTGAGATTCATCTTCCCTAATCTATTGCAGGATGATTTCTGCACAGGCATCGCTGACCGAATGTAGTCTCCATCCAAGGTCATATAACACTATGCGAGAACATAATGTTTAATGCATCCTGCTGTGCGTTACATCTACTGTCTGTCTGATTTACGACTTTGAGCAAAGTTATAAAACCGTCTTGAGGGAGTCTGTAGTGTAATGGACAGAAGTTACACCATCATAACAAGTGCAAGACATTACTGGATTTCCTCTTTTATTTTAAAGCGCCGTGCATAAAATATAAACTTATTTTGGACGAGGGAGGAAGACGATCCTTTTGGCTGCCTTCTTTGCCAGTTCAGGCTGAGCTGCTTTGGAACGATCTGCTGACTAGAGGGGCAGAAGTCACAGTTTTTGTACAAAATGTCTTAGTGGCATTCAGGACACGGTACTCTTGGCCGGATTGCGAGAAGGCCATCTGCAGTCTTCTAAAGAACTGAAAGGATGGCTGGACTGGAGACAACTGCTGAATTGACCATTGCCCGAGCACATCGCGAGAACACGCTCCTCCCTTAACGCCTCCTGCATCCGATCAGGGGTTGATATGTAGATAGTCTCTTATAAATCATCACATGTCAACTTGTGTGCGCCGGCACGGGGCGGAGGAGGCACGGCGAGTGGTCTGCATACTCTGGCGCTGTTTCAAAACCAATAAATGAGGTGGATTGAGCCGATCGAGCCATGCAGGCGCTGACCCATCCATAGTGCTGATTCTGGACTCCTGCTCTCTCCCTGCAGAGCGGGGGCGTGGGGGAAGATGGCCATGGCATAATTAGTAGTGATTGCTTTGATTGAGCTCCTCAGACCAGGCCTCTGTGCTGGTCCTTCAGGGGAACAATGAAGACTGTCAGACCTTTAATTATTGAATAATTGTCAGTAAGGAATGGCAGTGCTTAGCGATATAAAATTAATACTGTAATCCAGCCCGAAGTGACATAATTAGAAATAGCGGGAACGGCTTCCCGGACAGGAAGCGCTCGTGCCGTTGGAGTCTCCTGTGGCGATGTCTGGAAACCCAGTGGAGCGGTGGAAGCCCACTCATGTGAAGGTAAAAGGCTTTGGGGATGGAAGGACATGGGTGAGAGGTCTGTTATTATGTGAGGCGAAAGGTTGAGGAGCTGGGCAAGATCTTACTCTTGTGTTAGTAAAGCTGGACAATGGGCATGCTTGGCCAGCACCAAGTTAACTTAATTGCTCACAAGGGATTATTAATGGGGCTGTGTGAAAACAAGGCAGCCCATGTGTTTATATTATGTGTCCGTTAGTAGATTTAACCTGTCCTGGTAAATTAAGTGCTGGTTTCGACCAGATTTTAGAAGCAGGACACTTTCAAGGGAGTATTCTTAAAAGTCCAGTGTATGAAAATTAGTGGCATCTAGTTGTGAGGTTGCGAATTGCAACCAATGGCTCACTCTACCCCTTCCCCCTCCCTTTCGAAGCACTACAATGGCTGACACTGAACTAAGATGTTGTCACGTTTTCGCTTCTTTGCCGAAGGAGATAATGTATTTACGAAACACACTAAGGGCAGTTTGTCCGTTTAGGGCTACTGTAGAAACAACGTGGTGAATTCCATGCAAGGGGACCCACGGTGTATGTAGATAGAAATAGCTCATTCTAAGGTAAAAAAACATAATGCTTCATTATGTAAAGTCTCTGAAGACATAGTTATGTATATTATATTGCATTTTTGTCAATGGATCCTCCAAAAAATGACACACAGCACCTTTAACTCTTCAAAAAAGTGTATTGACTTTGAAGGGAGAAAATATGGAGGGAGTTTAAGGTCACACATGCTTTCATTGCATATTTTGTTATGGCTGTACTTTGAGTCATAAACGTTTCTGGCCTGTGATGTAATCCTGTACGGCTTTTTGAGGTAAGCCGGGATGCCTTCAAAATGTACAGTACACTATGCAATGTGTTTGTAGCGACTGCAGCCATGCTGGGATTTATCCATGCGTGACTAATGCTAACTACAAATGATGGCACTATGTTTAACCCATCACGTTTGACTCAAGACACATAAGAACATCTGGAAACATTTCAGCCATGATCCTAACGCACATTGGCAGATGCACCCTGCCAATGCCAATGTCAACCCAAGATTCAGTCACGTGTTTGTAAGTGATTGAGTACAGGACAAACGCAGGTTGAGATGTGATGCTATATACAGTAGATAAAGGATAGTCATGCTGATATTTCAAAATGAAGACAGACAGGAACTGCTTACTTCATGAGTAAACATCTAGACCCTGACTTGCAAGGGTGGTCAGACAATGGTTCGATCATGTGTGAGTAAAGCTGACTTGGGGTAATGGAAGTGGTCAGGCTATGGTTAGCTCATGTGTTTGGAGAGGCAGTTTGGTAATGAGTGCATTCAGGCTTCAGTGACCTCACAACGGAAGCACGATGGCCGTTCCACTGCATTGAGCCACACTATCTGGAAGGAGTTTGATTCGGGTCACCGGAGGAATAAGTGAGCCAGGGGAGGAGCAGAGCTTAGTGCAGCCATATAGACTCAGACAATGTGTTTGTGAATGATTGAGAAAACTCATGTATACGTCTGTATGTATTTGTGCATGTATTTAACTTTTAGTTCTCCCGAAAATAAACATTTTGTCATCATTGTATGTAATGTGTATGACTCTTTCTTCTGTGGAACATTGAGAAATGTTTCAGTGGTTTTGTCTCCATACAATGGAAGTCAATGGGGGCCAGTGTTGTTGGTTACCAACATTCTTCTAAATATCTTCTTTTGTGTTCTGCAGAAAATTTAAAGTCATGCCGGTTTAGAATGGCAAGAGAGAGAGTAAATGATGAAAGGATTTTTATTTTTGGTTGAACTATTATTTTAAGTTTGTATGTTTTACTCAGTTGCTACTCTGAGGTAGTAAAATGTTTTTGACTGCTTTCTTATTTTTCTTAATCAGATTTGGAAACATCTTGAAAATTCATTAGTGTTTTTTCCCCAGAATTGTTTTATGTATGCAAATTGTATAATATCAAAGGTACACATTTCTAGTAATTGTGCAGTTAATTCATATTGTAATTTCAGAAAGTTTTGGAAAATTCTTCCTCTCCCCAAATTTTGTCACCACCGAAACACAATAATAATAATAATTTAATAAGAAGGATTATATTTACATATTAAGATTTATTTTTTACTTTTGAAATATATTTTTTGCTATTTAAAAAAATGTCCACATGTAAATCAATAACATTTACAATTTTAACAACACTGTAAACCCGAATGTTCAAAGAAATTAAACAGTTTAAGTAATGTAAACTTAATTTTATATAAAAAAAATTCCTAACTTAAATGTTTTGAGTTCCTGTAACTAATTCTTACTTTTGAGTTAGTTTAACTTAATTTCAACAAGTTAATTCAAGATGATTTGTTGAGAATGAAATTCAGTTCCCAGCATGCTTTGCGTGAGACTGCATTAGGAAAGTAAATTTTGAAATGAAGTGTTATTTTATGAGTTTTTAGAAAGGAAAAAGCCGTGTTAATGATGAATGTTCAATTATCTTGGATATTTAGAAGAGTTTGTTGTGTTTTTGACTTTTGGGGTTACCATCGTTCAGAAGAGTGGTGCTTATGCTTAGGTTGTGGGAGGTGCAATAGCAGTCGTGTGTGTGTGTGTGTGTGCGTGCGTGCGTGCGTGCGTGCGTGCGTGCGTGCGTGCGTGCGTGCGTGCGTCACTCTGGCTGTTTGTTAATTTTGATGCAGCTGAACTGTTTAGGTTGTCTTAAGACCTTTCATTTATTTAGCTGTAAATAAAAAAAGTTACTTTGCTAAATGTTCAAAATTAAAAGGAGTCAACAACAGTACAACAAACTCAAAACTTACTAGTTTTGCTTACTTAAAATTGGGAACATTGGGAATATTTAAAGTGTAATTTATTAGATTTGTTGTATTTTGAATCCAATCTTTCTTTGAAATCGATATGATCAATTCTATGCCTTTTACAAAGTTAAGGATTTATTAGTTTATATATACATTGAACCAAACACTATCATAACATCTTAGTGGATGATTTAATATACTTTATTTTTGACAAAACATCCCATGTTTCGGTCGTGACACACACATTTTCAGTAGTGATGGTAATGTTTTGGTAGTGATCACAATATTTAATTTGTACAGCTGAATCAAACGTTCAACATTTTATGTTAATACAAATAACTAAATATGTTGCACATACGCAGCCAGCACATTAAGCAGACACACATCTGACAGTAAATATCTAATAGAAAACCTAGAGCTTACATGCTATATCACTACTAAAACAAACTAAAATACAAAATAGGAGTTTTGTTTATTTTCCCAAATAAAGGATTAAGTGTTCCTTTTTCTCACTACCAAAATAATTTTTGTCACTACCGAAACAATGATACCCAGTGATACGTTTCGGTCAATTTTTGAGCACTTTTGAGCCTAGCTCAAAGATGCTAATCAGCACATGGTCAGCAAGCACAGTTCTGAACAGATGTACACACATAATTAAATGCCCAAAAAAGTTAGCTTAATTGCAGAAAAAAAGATGTTTGTTAGTGACGTTACTTAAAGTTACACACAGATTTTCAGACTTTTGAACACATTTACTTAAAATGATAAGTCCGATCTACTAGGGGTGGGAATCGTTTGGTCCCTCACGATTCGATTCAGAATCGATTCTTAGGGTCACGATTCGATTCAGAATCGATTCTTGATTTACTAATCAGCATATTTAAGATGTAAGATGTCATCGCGTCACGTTTGCGCTCAGAGACTATATGTTGGTACTTTGGCTAACTACTCTTTACTGAGTGCCCAGTAAAGCCATTCTCATTGACGTATTCCGCTGTCAGACATTAAAACATAATAGTACATAAGTACATAATAGTAATTAAACGCGACTCATTAGTGCTGCACGTTAAACGTACTTCCACGCATTGCCACATCGTATGACAAAATCATCATACACATACATTAAAAGAGTGGTTATTTTACCAATATTAGTGTATTAGTCCCATGCAGAGCACCCAGTGCGTCCGTCTGGCTAACAAACATATTTACAGAAGTATGTTCTTAAGTCTAACTGACAGGTTTTGGGAAACGCTACTTTGCACTAACTGACAAGTCAGCTGCGGTATAACGTCAGTCAATTGAATGCGCTGTTTCTCCCTGCCGCTCACTCACTGCACAGAGCAGATGCATGGAAAGACAATCCTAAAAATGTATTTTGTTGATCTTGCAGTTTAGTCATACAGGGCTGAACGTATTTGGTTTTCTCTCTTTCTCTATTGCTCCTATATGGTCCGCTGTGTTTGCGCGTAAAAGGTCTGGGTGCTGCCCCGCTCTTGCATTTGACTTTCTCCTTATTAGTTCCAAAGAGGTCACGTTATTATTTTTAGTCGATTTTTTTATTTGTGAATCGTTTCGAATCGCTTGCCGATTGAATCGATATTAATCGAGAAACGATTTTTTTCTCCAACCCCTACGATCTACTCACAATGTAGCTTATTAGAGAGAGGGACACAGTAATGATTCTTGATAAAAAAAATGTAGGGGTGTGGCTAAAATCAGTTTTTGCCAATGGACTAAAACATACACTGTTTCGGTAGTGACATGAAAATCCAGGACACATTTTTTTACATAAAGTTTAATAATTTAAAAATGAAATATTTAAAATATATATATTTTTTAACTTCACTTTAAAAAAATCTAAAAGATCATTTTAAAAACGACAATGGGGAAAAAGGCACAAAAATTATATAATTTTCATAAATTGAAATTTATAGGATTGGGTTCGGGACACCCATCTCCAAATTGAAAGTACCCATTAAATGATAATTTTATATATATTAAGCTACTGATATTTTAAGTATTATTGTGGGTTTCGAAAAATTATAAACAACTAAGATTTGAATACTTGAATGCTTTTTAAATGTGTTTTTTTTATGTGGGACAGCAGTTTGCACGAATTCTGTAGAATGGCCCATATACACAAGAATTTGTCTTTAATCTGTATGAACACATAGTACAAGTGAATGTGTGAGAATACGCACGTTGACTGTGTTTCACAAAGCCGGCCAGCCAGAATACAACATATCACGATGATGATGATGTCTGATTGGAATTCCCCGACTCCAGCACAGATTCAGAGTCTCATCTGTGCTGCTTTTGTGGGCTTTAAGCAGACATTGTCCCTGGGGGAGCGCTGATTTACTGTGAAGTGGTGGTCACCACAAGGTGAGTTTGTGTGTGTTTGGGGACTCATATTAATGGCATGCTCCAGGGTAAGAGGAAATAGTCACGAAGGAAGGTCTTAAATTGTATACATACTTCACAATGCCATAGAAATATGTGCTGTATAGGTCCATTAGAGAAGGCGACGAATGTGAAAAATGTACACCTTAATTGCATTTTTGCTAGTTTAGGAGTGAGAAAGGTGTTTATGACAGTGATGTGGTGCAGGTGAAAATTGGAGTTCCCTAGTCCTCGTCACAGTACTATGACGAGGAGGATAGAGCTAGTTAAAAGAAGCACGAGTTAGGAATTATATAGACCTATGACCAGGTGGTTATTATCCCCAAATAAACACTATAATAATCAATAAATAAATATTTGATTTGCAGAATACCAAAATCGACCAATCAGAATCAAGCACTCTACAGGGCCACGTAATAACATCAGAGAAAGATGGAAGTGTCCGTGGTGTGACGTCAGCATTGTTGCTGTGATAAATCAAAGCCTTGGCTCCACATTTAGAATGATTATGCAGAGTGCCATCATGCGAATGTACTGGCCTTTATTTCTTAACCCACACATCTCTCTCACTCCCTTTCTCCCTCCCTCTCAGGGATCCTGTGGGTGCTAGAAGTCTACTGGGGGTTGACTCAAGCATGCACATTTGTTTTTTTTTTAATTTACTTGTCCTTTCATTAATTTATTTCTCGACCTTGTCATCTCTCCCTGTGTAGATAAAGCCCCATGTAGCAGCAGTGGCAGTGCTGAGAGAAACAGGAAGTCCCAAGTGGGGTTGTGAGTTCCCAGCGCAGTGCGATGGAGCCGTCCCAACCACGTAGCCTCGGAGTCGGGCTCTGGTCATCAGAAGCCACTGCTCATGTGATGGTGACACGCAAGATGGTGAGTTAGGCGGTTACTATGGCAACCCCAGGCTCTCAGCGCGTGCTTCCATTTCACCCAGTGTGGGAGAGAGGGATGGAGGGAGAATGTTGAAAGAGAGAAAGACAGCTGCCACGAACTGCAGGGAAGGGTCTGCAGAGCAGAGAAAGAAAAAGCGGTGAATGAACAAGGAGATTGGGTAGGAAAGGACAGAGATGTCCATATGTCCACCTGCAGACGAGCAAAACGAACAGACAGGTTTGCATGAGGGAAAAGACCTCAGAAAAGAAAGCACTGCAGCATTGGCCGTCAGATAAACGAAGCTTTTCTTTGCTCTGCTCTATTCATGTCCATCTCTCCTCTGCTCACCTCCCTCCCCTACCTTACTGGCTCACTTTGATTTTGATGGCACCGCGCTGAGAGAGACATGGTGTCTGTCTCCACGGTGACAAGTATCCATGGAGACATCCATCAGTCAGTATGTGTCAGCGTTTCCATGGGGACGAGGATCTGGGGGTATTTGTCAGTGCTCTGTGCTCTTTTGTTGTGTTTGCTGTGATGGTGTTTACCTGTGTTTGTATTAGTCGTGGTGTCACTCAGCGTTTGTGAAACATATAAATGTTAAACAACAGCATACAGTAACATGACTTTGCACAAAAACCTTCACACTCACGCATTCTGGTCTGTGATTTTTTGATGGTAAAATGCATTAATGTGCATAGTATACATAATTTTCAGGTTGATTCAACATAAAGCATAAACACTGTGGCTCTGTGCCGCATTTTAGGTAATTGCTGTTATTGTTTGTTTATGCGTATAACTGCTGCCAGTTTGTTTGACGTGCTATATACACTGTACATTTCCAGTACATAGTCAAATAGTTTTGTATTTTTTGCAGGATTGTTGGGAAGTGCAGTAGAAAGTGTATATGTTTTACATTTTAATGCTTTATATAAGAGAACGTACAGTCAGCTGTTTGTTATTGCAAAATAAATGCCAATGTCTGTCCCAGGCATGGGGACAGAGGGGACTGTGACAATCGAAGTGAAGGAGTTTATTCTGCGTTATCAACCATTAACACCTGACACGTGTAAATTATTTGATACAAAATATATTGTTTTGAAATATTTTATTAGCCCATTTGTAGCAAATACATAACTTCCAAGAGGAATAAAATTCTCTAATCCAAGACAAACATGCAATTTAGCTTAATTATTTGTAAATACAACTTTATTTATGTTATTAATTAGGCATTTTTATAATAATTTATTTTTAAGTTAATTATTTGTTAATCATTATTTGTTAATAATTTAATAAAATATGTCAGTTATTAATGATATCAATATTGCATGCATGTTTTATTAGTTTTATACAGTACACACCATGAAATGTCACGACTAGCCAATCAGAATCAAGAATCAAATTAAACTCACAATTTGTATTCTAGAGCGCCGTTTAATAATGTTTGTTATTAAATGTCCAAAGTCATTTCAAATGTTTAAACGCACCTTAAAGCTCCTGTAAATACAAACATAACACTCAAATATGTTTATACAGAAAAAAAACATGATGCACAAGTGCAGGCAGAGGCATAGATTTCACAAGAGGATTCCACGGCATACTGACCGAGACACCCGTCTGCATGATTCTAGCCTGCAGAACCCCATAAAATCACAGGAACTGAAGAGAGAGAGAGACAGAAATGGACACAAAGAAAGATGGTCTAAAGTGCTGAAGTTTTCACAAAAGCTCCTGGAAACATGGATTGCTGAGATGAGCTGGCAGGGCGTCAGGCGCACACTGCATCAGCGTGATGGTTTACATGCTTCTGTAAATGGCTGAGAGACGTTCTGATTAATAGCTGCTGCTCTGCTCCCCTCGCAGCCAAACAGGAATCAGGAGGATCAACACTTTAACACTGCAAAGTGCCAATTAATTGTTTGCCAGAAGCACTTGTATATATGTCACACAACCTAGGGGTGTTTTGTTTCACGAAAGCGCTTCTATTCAGAGAGAGTCAAGCACAAGCTTTGGCTGTGGTGCCTCAGTAATGTTAAATGCAGACCTTAGGTTCTTAAAGGGATAGTTCACCCAAAAAACGAAAATTTCTTCTGCAGAACACAAGAGAAGATATTTTGAAGAACGTTGGTAACCAAACAACACTGACCCCCATTGATTTCCATTGTATGGACACAAAACCACAGAGACATTTCTCAAAATATCTTATTTTGTTTTACACATAACCATATACTGTAAGAGAACGTTTAAACCATTATGTTGCAGTATAAATTGTATTTACTCTCCAAAGCTGTTCTTTAGTCGCTTTGGGCTCTTTACAAGTGTTGATTATGTCTGTAGTCTTTGAAAGGAAGTGTTAGAGTGAAACATCTGCCTGTGTTTGTATGTATCTGTGAGAGACAGTGTACAGTGTGTGCCTAACATCTGATAAGATCACAGAACGCTTATGACTTGTTTTTCCACGCACACTCGATGTATCAGCGTGCCCTGCAGGTGTGAGTTATTTATACGGCTGCTGCATATGTGCACGCGCTCGCTACCGTACAATCCTGCGCCATCATCTCCAATCCCCCGTTGTAACATCACCGCATCCCCGGCGAGACGGAGCTTTAAAACTTTATGACACATGAGAGTGGAGGATCTCTCCTCTACCATCAGCATCCCCATCATTCCCAATCACAGCCCATCACATCTCATCCAGCCCCGCAGTCCCTCACAGACCGTTAGAATCCGGCCGCACACAGATCACGTCCTCGGCTGACGGCGATGTAACTCTGGCGTGTAAAAGTAAAGTGTGAAAGTGAAATAGAGGCTGATCTCGGGTCTGGAATAATTTGCTGTGATATGACCGTCTGTATGGTGGTGGGTGTTGGTGCTGGGTCCCGTGTGGCCGCGCTCACCTCTCGACTCGCCTAGCCGTGGGAAGAGTATTGACTGTCACCATCGATTTACCTGTACAAACATCCAGCTCGAACCCCACGTAGAATATTTCAATAACCTGGGGGCTCCTCTCCCCAGAGCCTGCACATAAATCAGCCACTACACAGGCAGCACAAAGCAGTGGAGTTAGCATACTATTAGTCATGTCTCATACAGCGGGGAGCCAGCCGCATTGTGCCAGCGCCGTGTATAAGTGGACGAGTGCGCGTGGAGGAGTGTGTGGGCACGTAACGTCAGAACCTCATTCATTGGTGAAAGTCCTGGACTTGGCTTAAACAGCTGAGAATCTTCTTAGAGTAGTGCAAGCGTAGTGCCCATTATTCAGTCGTGTGTAGTGAGACTCAGAGAAAGGGTGACACAAAAAGCTGTAGTTTCAAACGTTATTAAAAACATGCATATGCAGTGGTTTATGTCATTTCAAATTTTGTTTCAATTTATATTTTCTCATCTGTCTGGTGAAAAGGCATGGGCCTGCTCAATATGAACAATGTACTTCTACTCTACTGTGTACACTTACAGAAATTATTCTGAGGAATCTTTTCATTGTATTATCTATGAAAAGTTACAAAAAATGACATCTTTAATTTGCATGGTGGGAGTCAGCCTTTATAGTTTTGTACATTCACAGCACAGAATCGAATGGGTTATGCAGTTAATGTGAAGCGATACCCATATGCGTACCATATGCTAGTTGATAAAATCCTACCGATAGCATGAAAAGGATGTGGAAACCATAAAGTAATTTCAGGCTAAGGAATGGAGAATGGATTTTATTTTAAAATATAACCCACATGGACTGTATCCTTAAATATACTGTGATGTAATAACGGTTTGATCTCTCATATACAGTATAATGTGCACGTGAAAAGCTGAACAATTGTGCTAAAGCTGTGAGATTTTGCTTATTTTATATGTTGTTGAAGTGTGATAGACAGGTGCAGAATGCATAACTAAACTGGTGTTCTGCCATCTGAGATTGTTGTTTGGATTTGAGAAAAGACACATTTGGGGCCTGTGTACAATATTGTATGTGTGTGTAGAGGAGTAACAGCTTGCATGTTTTTGACCCCTGATGTTACTTAAAGAAACATTTATTTACGGACATCATTTTAAAATCATATGCGTTTGTACTCCATAGTAGAATATTTTAAAGTATCATTATGTAGCTCTCGCTATAAAACTAGTTTTTAGTCCCCAATAGCTACCAACCTAAAAGAAACATTCAAGTTCATAAGAACGCTGTGCTACTGTATATTCCTGGTGTTCTCAAGCTGAAAATACTGTGTGAGAAAGTGAAGATATATGAAACAACAGGAGGTTGAGTGAATAATGACAAAATGTGAATTTCTGGGTGTACTACATCCCAGAACACCCACACTCAACTCAGAAAATGTGTTACTCCCTAACAATTCGAAAGTGCCTTTCCTATCATATAAATGAACAATGTGAGAAAAAGAGAGCCTTTTGGTTCAATATGCGATAGTCTTTTTAAGCGGGTGAGTACCGTAACATTGCACAACGAGCGCATTTATTTATGTAAAAGCTTTGGCTCAGTACGTTTGGTAGTTTGAAACCCCTAGACCAATGCAATAATAGGAGACAAGATACAGATGAAAATGAGGCAGAGCAAACCCTCCTTAAACCAAAGATTTGTCGACTTCCCCAAGGCATGCAGCAGGACTGCAGCTACTCTCTAAGGTTACCAAATCGATAAATAATGGAGAGAAAAGTTAAAATTATTTCCACAGTTGTTCCACAAACCTTTATGTGGATGAACAGTGAAGGGTGCACTTTTACTGCCCATAGAGAAACAACAGAATGAAAACCATGTCAGCTCCATTCCCACGTTACTGTCTAAAAATAAAATATTGCTATGCATCACATTAAATTAGCACAACAGAGCTTCATTCTTTCTAGAAATAGATACACTGTAATTGTAAGATATATATATATATATATATATATATATATATATATATATATATATATATATATATATATATATATATATATATATTTGCAGTGCTGTGCTTGATATGAACTTTGTATAAAAACATACCAAATGGCAAAGATGAATGTTTACTGTTTACTCACAGATCCAAAAATTCCCATGAATCTTTGATGCAGTGCTTGCGAGCTTAGATTGAGACATTTCATTTTTCGAGAAACCCAAACCACATCAAACATTCAGGGAAATTTTGGTATTTACAAAAACTGCTCATCGTAGAAAATATGGTATCACCTTTTTATTATTTGTTTAACTAAAAGGACTGCACTGTCATTTTAAAAAATACATTATTTTAATAAGCACCAAAATCCTGTCCTTAAATGACACTTAGTTTGAACGTTCTCTCAGTGAAGGACATCAGGCACATTAGCAGATGTGAAAACACCCATCCTGCAGATGAGAAAATTGATGGGTAGATTAGTATCAGGGATGTGTTGGATTCATGCGGACTGGCTCTCACTGTAAGTGCCACAGGAAGCTCCTGTCGGACAGTACAAAACTGACCATCCTATTAAATATTATTGACCATCCTATTAAGTATATCATGATAGACTAAAACAGGATATTGATGTAGACCATAGGTGACCTTGTCTATCAAAGCTAAAGTATTTTAAATAAATGTGTTGTTTTCTGAATAAAATCATCCTACATAACGTAAAGAACATTCTGTGAAATCAAAACATTGCTATCTTTAATATTGACTGAGGCCATGTGAAAGATTGAAATTATTGTGAAATGAATGCTTGAAATCAAACTTTGATGCTTGTTATCTCAAAATCAGATTTCGAGTCTTTAGTCTGGGTCACAATGTCTTCATAATGCGCATAAAAAAATTAAGGAATTTTTTTAGAAATGTACATAAGATACAAAGATACTATGTACCAGTGGTTTAAAGTCAATCTGACCTAAAAACTGCTCACAGGTCTCTTCAGAGAGGCTCACAGACAGTAGGATAAAGGCACTACTACATTGAACTGCAAGAATCTTTCAAATCGTGCATAATTAGAATTACTGTAGAAAGGCCAACCACAATGTGTGTTTGTGTTTAGACGTTTTCATAGGAAAACTAACAAACTGCCATTAATAAATGAATACATACATTAATGAATTTTTAATGTTTCATTTTGAGGACATTTGTTTACAAACAATGCTGGCACTTGGGCTTTCACAATCAGATTTTCTCTGTGTGATAATGATATTATCAAAAAATATAGACCAGCGCTGGTCCGGAACCACATCCTCTTCCTCTTTACACAAACGTTTTTAACAAAATACAACCAACAGAACATTTATAGCCAAATCAAAATGTTAAACAAATATCTTTAAGAGTTTAGTGTCCGGTGCTGGATTATTTAGGTTATTATCAGATGTGTAGTATCATCAGAACTACTGCCATAGAGGGTCATTTCATTTCTTTAATCATTTGTAATGTCATTTAGGTTGTCCTCTCTTATATCCCTAATCAGCGTTTCCAGTAATAAAGTGTTAAAATAACTTTTTAAGCCATGTCAGGGTCATCATGTCTCCCTAATTACACTTACATACTAAAACTGTCTGATAGCCTTTAACTACAAATGTACTGTTTTGAAATGATTACTTCTTACTACACCTTAGCCTGCAAAGACGACGTTAAACACCTGCGGTTCAAAATAAATAATCATTATGCCAAGCAGTGATTTAAGTATGCATCCACAGTATGTAAGAAGTCTTTTCCCAATGGTGATGACTGCTGTAGAGTTTATGTTAGTTCGCTCACTGATGATAAGGTGCTTAACTCACTGCTGAGTCTAGTTAACACACTGTATGGCGTTGTGCGGAGAAAATGTACGGCCCAGTTATTGGATTTACTTACATTTTATTACCATCATTGCAACAGTGAGCATCTGTAGCGTTTTGTTATCTGCACCATCGATGTTGCCGTTTCCCGCGCTGTGAATACTCTTTGAACATGATGGTCAGATATCTTTAGAGATACCGCTCACTGAATGCCAGAGGCCAGTCTATATAATTCCATGTTTTCTGTGAGCGCACAGATTTATTGATGTCTTGTGTAGTAGGAAATTTCCCTGTAATAATACTCTGGTCTCCGCTAAAGCCGTGTAGCCACCCAACTTAGAGGCAACTGCAGCTCAAATTAAATGTCACAATTTTATTACAGGGAAAACAATAACAGCTCAACATACACGTCGTTGTGCCAGTGCATCTGTCAATGGCAATCTGCCTGACAAATAATTACCATTTTTCATCACAGGTCCACATGTTTTGTTGTGTAACAGCAGATGAATGGGTTATCTCGGGGGTTCTGCTTACCCGGCAGCTTTCTTTATTTTATTTTAGCAGACCCCCTTGTATTGTGGCGTCCCACCTCAAACAACTCAGAAATAGGCACAGTTACTGGACTGAATTTTAAAGTAAAAATAGAATAAGCATTTCTTCCTCGTATCAGCTGGCATACAGTACATACGGCTGGGGGGGGGGGTTGTGCTCACATTTACAGCGTTTTCCTTCTAATATCTCGCTGCGTTGTGTGTGTGTGTTGTTCATGATAGGATCTTAAATGCAATATTGAGGCATCGCTTGATATTACAGGTGATTTAATGGACAGTTTTGAACATTCAACAAAAAGGCCACATCACAAGCCCCAGAGTCCATGTTAGTGGCATATTTCTAAAATTGGACTTTCCCTGAGGAGGAAGCAGCACTCCGTAACCCCTGTGAGACTGCAGTCAGCATCTGTGCTAAAAGTAAGACATGTTGTAAGTGTGTGTATACTCATTGAAAGGTTAAAAGTGATGTAGTTCAACTGGTAAAGCATGATACTAGCAATGTCAAGCTCATGGGTTCTATTTCCAGGGAAAGCTTTAATGTACTTTGAAGAGATGGTTCACCCGAAATAGAAAATTCTGTCATCATCACCTCTTCTTGTGCAGAACCCAGAAAAAAGATATTTTAAAGTATGTTGGTAACAGAGAAACGGCGGTACCCATTGACTTGCATTGGTTTTGTGTCCAGACAATAGAAGTCAATGAGTAGCCTACCTCCGTTGTTCGGATACCAACTTTCTTCAAAATATCTTATTTTGCATTCTGCAGAAGAAAGAAAGGTTTGAAATGATAAGACGGTGAGTAAACGATGACAGAAATTAAGTCACTTAAACCCTTTAAGTCACTTTGTCACAATGAAATGGAAGATGCGATTGACTTCTTTTCCGTATCGTGGCGTATATCCGAGTGAAACGGCTTCTGAAGTTAGAAAAAAGGTAGGGTGGGGCTTTATTTTGCCCTTCCCTTTTTGATTGGTTTGTTGTAAGTTGGGCATGGAGGGGAGGGCTAAAAATGCCTGGCTATTGGGCAGTGAGTATAGTCCTACCTCTTTTTTGTTGCTTACATCATGTGGTGAAGAGTTGTTGTTGAGAGGGGGAGAAGAGCTTAATGTTTTTTATTAAAGATTACAAGTGCAAATGAATAAATGTAACCTTTAAATTAATGTAACACAGGTTATGCATGTAAGGTAGTAGTTACCCAGTTGGACAACTAGGTAGCAATATAGTGCGATTATTATTGTACTTAGATGATAAGCAATTTATACATTTTTGTCTCTGGCAAGAAGTGGGAGTGTTGCAATAGGAGAGTAGCATCGCGATGTTGCACGCGCTGCTTTAGTTAGACATCAGATTTTTTCTGTGAACTTTTGTTTTGGCGGCGTTTGATGAACAGCCACAAGAGACCGTCTACTCTCCGCATACGGACATCATGCATAAACATTATGAGAAGCGCGCTAGCCAGACAGGATTTAATTTATGCCGGCTAAAGACCTAAAAGTTTGGTTTAAAGACGAAAAACGTACCAAGCAGAATGTTTTCTCACCATTCCATTTCTAACACACACATACAGTGCTCGGCGCTGTCTCACATCTGTCAAAGCAGAAATAAAGCCGCTGCTCTCTGTATGCTTTTTCTGTCACCTCCGGTCGCGCTCGTACAGTATGTACATTGCATGGACTTATTTCGAATATTTGAATGAAATGCTTTTTCAGATATTTCTTGAAGAAGTAAGGACAGTAGTGGTCAAAAGTGGACAAAATTGACGGATTACAGCAGCAGGTGTAAACGGGTATGTGCCTCTTTCGGGGTCAGCCTGTCAGTGCTCAGAACATACACCGCACACTGCATCAAATTGGTCTGCATGGCTGTCATCCCAGAAGGAAGCCTCTTCTAAAGATGATGCACAAGAAAGCCCGCAAACAGTTTGCTGAAGACAAGCAGACTAAGGACATGGATTACTGGAACCATGTCCTGTGGTCTGATGAGACCAAGATAAACTTATTTGGTTCAGATGGTGTCAAGCATGTGTGGCGGCAACCAGTCTTGCTTACAGTCAAGCATGGTGGTGGGAGTGTCATGGTCTGGGGCTGCATGAGTGCTGCCAGCACTGGGAAGCTACAGTTCATTGAGGGAACCATGAATGCCAACATGTACTGTGACATACTGAAGCAGAGCATGATCCCCTCCCTTCGGAGACTGGGCCACAGGGCAGTATTCCAACATGATAACGACCCCAAAAGAAGCTGAGGGTTAAGGTGATGGACTGGCCAAGCATGTCTCCAGACTTAAACCCTATTGAGCATCTGTGGGGCATCCTCAAATGGAAGGTGGAGGAGCGCAAGGTCTCTAACATCCACCAGCTCCGTGATGTCGTCATGGAGGAGTGGAAGAGGACTCCAGTGGCAACCTGTGAAGCTCTGGTTAACTCCATGCCCAAGAGGGTTAAGGCAGTGCTGGACAATAATGGTGGCCACACAAAATATTGACACTTTGGGCCCAATTTGGACATTTTCACTTAGGGGTGTACTCACTTTTGTTGCCAGCGGTTTAGACATTAATGGCTGTGTGTTGAGTTATTTTGAGGGGACAGCAAATTTTCACTGTTATACAAGCTGTACACTCACTACTTTACATTGTAGCAAAGTGTCATTTCTTCAGTGTTGTCACATGAAAATATATAATAAAATATTTACAAAAATGTGAGGGGTATACTCACTTCTGTGAGATACTGTATATCTGTATAAAGATTTTGCATTTTCAAAATCTAGTGTGACAGCAGAATAAGGGGTTTGTGTAGGTGTAGGGTCAAGGGATAGAAAATATCATCAGTCTGATATGAAAGTCCTCAAAAATAAAGTGAAACAAATGTGTCTACATTTATGTCCGAAAGAATAAGAGAACGTTTGGTTAAAAAAGGTAACCATGGTAACTCTGTGCTAAGATTTAAGAAAGAGAGATGAGAGCCGCTGCTGATTCTCTAGGAGACTGAAGCAAAACACAGGCTAAAGGGTTAATATGTTTCAGTGCAGCAGGTTAACCTTTCATCAGACTAAGAGGCCAATGCTGTATTTACACACCAACCGAACACACGCACAGGGGGAGTGTAAGAACGAATTGAAGAGAGGAAGAGACAATAAAGGCAATCAGTGGGTTTAACACTCGGATAGAAAGGGTGCAATACAGGAAGAGGAAATTTTTAAGCTTGTGTGGCGCTGGGGCCATAACAGGATCACACTGTCTCGTGTGTGCGCCCCAAACACGTTTTGTGCAAAGGGACCCAACGATTCAAACCACATTTCCCAACAGGCTCACAGCTGACTCAATTTCCTGTCATCACTGTCATTTTGGACTCCATTTCCCATCAACATCACAGCAGATGTCATGTCCCATTACAGCCCTTTAATTGGCAGTTGGCTCTCAGAGCTAATTGTAGCTCTTGTCAATCATGCATGAAGATGACACAACATAGATGGATAAAATAAGGTGACTGTAATTTCCTGCATGATGTTTTAATAATTATTCTTTGGTGAGCACTCTTGCCCCTTTCTTTCAGCTCACACGGTCCAATGGGCATGGCTGGACCAATTTCAGGGGTCCATTTTGTCCCCATGTCATTTACTGTTAGGTTAGCCCGGTTAACATGTACTTGTTTCCTGCCTTTTTAAATGCAGAACATCTTTGCAAATGTAGGCATGTTTCCCATTTGCTCCCTTTGTTTCCTTTCCATTGTTTCACTGCCATTAGTCTCACCCTGGACTGGCACAGTATTTATGGCAAATGTGTATATAATTTGAAAAGCATTATTATCACTAAATAATTATCATCCCAATAACCGTATAATTTACATTTATGCATTTGGCAGATGCTGTTTTCCAAAGCAACCTACAGTGTGTTTAAGCTATACATTTTGGCAGTATGTGTATTCCATGGGAATTGAACTCATGACTTTTACGTTGCTCTTTTAATCGACCTACAGGAACAATTATAATTAAGGTTAATAATATTTATTAAATTAATCCGCTAATTTGATGCCCATATTGTATTAAGAATTTAAATGAAAAATTGCCACTTAAAATGTGTCTTGCCTTGTCCTTTAGAACACATCACAGTACAACCAACACAAATAAAGTTTTGGGTCCACTGAATAAAGATTAATACTGTAGCCCAGTAACCAGGATCTAGTCACGCCTATGCCATTAGAAACAAGCGAGGCAGGTATTGCTGCAGGTAGTTGTGACTGTAATAGTGATGCCTTAGTTCCAGTGTTTATAGAACATGGCCTGGGGTTTGGCTTTCTGTTATATGACAGCTATACAAATTGCTTTGCCCATAACGCCTAGTTATGGTCACAGTAAAGCGGCAGCAGGGAACATCATATTTGTTCCCCTGACTGGAGCGTGTGTTTTAGTTGGGGTTCATCATCTTGTAAATGCTTAAAGGTCAAGTGTATGAAATTTAGCGGCATCTAGCGGTCAGGTTTGCAAATTTGCGTACGGCTCACTCCAGCCCTCCCTTTCGAGGCACTGCGACAGCTGACAAAGAACTAAAATGTTGTCACGTTATCGCTTCTTTGCCGAAGGAGATAACATTTATGAAACGCGCTCTGTAGAGCAGTTTATCCATTTAGGGCTACTGTAGAAACAACATGAATTCCATGCAAGGGGACCCGCGGTGTATGTAGATAGAAATAGCTCATTCTAAGGTAATAAAACATAACGCTTCATTATGTAAGGTCTTTATACACCTCTGAACACATAGTTATGTATATTATATTGCATTTCTGTCGACAGATCCTCCAAAAAACTACACACTGGACCTTTAAGAGTCTGGGTCTTATTCAACGGATTTCAGGATATGATGGCATGACCTTCTGTTTCTAATAAATAAAATACAAATTACAATTATAAATTCTGAATTTTGAAATGTCTTAAAATACTCCTAAAGAATTTGCATTCTTTAAACTAGTTTAATATGTGGTGTTTAAGGTTTGTATGTGTCAAACATCTTGATTATACCTTATTACACGGCTAGTTAGAATGCTTGATTCTGATTGGACAAGCCGCGCATTTGCAGGTTCGTTATTCCCAGATAATAAAACTAATAACACACGGTAACCCAGATGCAGCAAATCATTTTGACAGGTTTTTTGACAAATTAAATATAAATATGTCTTTCAATAACATACATGACATTATATTTACAAATGATTAAACCAAGTTGCCTGTTCGTGACATTGGAACGCCGTTTCTTACCCTAAAACCGAAAGTAAACGGCTTTTCCTCGTGGAAGGTCTGCATTCGGTAAAAATTAGCTAATAAAATATTTCAAATTCACATTTCATGTCCAGTTTTTTTCTAATGTGGCAAGTAGCCGTTTAATAAGCGGGATAATGTACAAGTCAGCTGTTATCGCAAAATAATCACCTTCAGTGTGATACAAGACCCTCTGTCAGGATCCTGTCCTTCCTGTCCTGAGTTTTCGAGCCTTGTGGACAGGGTCGTGACAGTACCATGTCTTGTGTGTGTTATGTCTTGTGTCGAGACACATGTCGGTATGTTTTGACATTTCGGTGCGTGTTGTCCTGTTTCTCCGTTTAGTGTCCCATTAGTGTTTCATCTCCCTCACCTGCCCCATTACCTTCCCGCCAGTCTCCATTAATGTTGAGCCTTGTCACCTGTCCTTCACCGTCCCTGTATCATTTTCCCTCGTCAGTGGTTCCCTTTATAAATCCTGTGTTTATTCCCAGTCCTTGTCGGTGCATTGTTCTTTGTACGTGCGTTTTACTCGCCCTACTGTCCGATTCCTCTGGATTACGTTTCCTGTGGATTTTCCCTTTTCCTGTGGATTTATTATTTTGGATTACCTGACGGATTATCGTGTTCCCTTCGTGTTGGATTTATTATTTACATTCTCCTTGGACCTTGTTTTTTTTCCCTTGTGGAAGTTTAGTTTTTGATTCTCGTTTTATTAGTTGTGTTTTCCCATTGTGGGTTTTTTGTTTGTCTTATTAATAAAAGTATTTTTGTTAACCCTTAAACTGCCTGTGTTTGGGTTCTGTCTCATCCCGTTCCGTGACAGAATGCACCGAACCAAATAGAACCCAGCAGACAGAAGGACTTTATTATGCGGTGGCCGTGCACATCGAACCCAGAGTGGTGGAGTTCTATAGCCACCCAGTCCCACGCTGGCGGTGGTCCATTCCCGGCGCAGGGCAATCGTTCCTTGCAGGACTACGCCCGAGACCTGGAGGCGAGGAGGGGTTCCTACCCCGAAGTGCTGGTCAGTGCCTACCTGGTGGCTGGGCTGGACAATCCTCCTCCCCTTGCGGAACGGGAGGAGCTTGTTTACCAGCCTTATTCACAGTTGGTGGAGAAACTGCAATCTCGAGAGGAGCTGGTCATCGGGTGCTCCTCCAGCTGCCTCCAGGACTCCTCCCGTTCCCGTCTGGACACCGTTCTGGCGGATTGTGTCCTGACCACTGGGACCCTGGTGCTCTCAGCCCCGTCCGCCTCATCCTACGCTGGCGCTGGTCCTCCCAGTCTCCGTGGAAGCCGTGGGAGAAGGGAGTCGTGGGACTCCCCGTCCGACTCCTCCGGTGCGGAGCTTGCTAAGCCTCCAACCGCTTCTCTGCAGCCGGCCACACGCTCAGTGCCCCGGCCAAAGAATAAGCGAAGGGGGGGGGGTCGCTTCCTCCGCCGCCGGCACCATCCACAGCTCCGATCCGTCCGGCATTCAGTCCGGTTCTGCCAGCTCTCCAGCTGGCGATCCAGCCGACATTCAGCCCGGTCCAGCCGGCACCCCAGCCGGACTCCATACGGCATCTCAGCTGGTGACTCTGCCTGCGTTCCAGCCGGTGACGCAGCCGGCCTCCCCGCCGGTGTCTCAGCTGGCACCTCAGCCGGTAACTCAGCCGGCTTTCCAGACGGCGTCTCAGCCGGCGCTTCAGCCGGTGACTCTTCCGGTACTCCAGTCGGAAATGCAGCCGGCCGTCCTGCCGATGACTCTGCCGGCCCTCTCGCCGGAGATTCAGCCGGCCGTCCCGCCGATGACTCTGCCGACCCTCTCGCCGGAGATTCAGCCGGCCTTCCCGCCGATGACTCTGCCGGCCCTCTCGCTGGAGATTCAGCCAGCCTTCCCGCCGATGACTCTGCCGGCCCTCTCGCCGGAGAATCAGCCGGCCTTCCTGCCGGCAACTCAGCCGGCCTCCCTGCCGGCGACTCAGCCGGTTTTTCAGCCGGCATTCCAGCCGACACCTAGTCCGGTCCAGCCGGCACATTGTACTTTTTTGCCCTCTTTGTTAGGACATTCCCCTCACCCTAGCTCCTTCAAGTCTCCACCGGTCTCGTCCGGTGCTCCCAAGTTCCCTCCTCCTGTCCCACCCCAGTTTAGCGTTCCCAGTTTTTTCCAGCCCGTTCCCCCCCTCCCTTCCTGTTGATGTTTATCTTACTGTCCAACCCCAATCCCTTCGTAGTTATGACAGCCCTGCCCCTAGTATGGTCTGTTCTGTGTGTGTGGTGTCTGTCTTCGTTCTTGTCTATCTTGTCCCGCTGATTTTTTTGCCCTTGGGCCGTTCGGTGATTGGCCTTTGGAGCGGGGGTACTGTCAGGATCCTGTCCTTCCTGTCCTGAGTTTTCGAGCCTTGTGGACAGGGTCGTGACAGTACCATGTCTTGTGTGTGTTATGTCTTGTGTGGAGACATGTGTCGGTATGGTTTGACATTTCGGTGCGTGTCGTCCTGTTTTTCGTTTAGCTCTGCCCCCTTGTTTCTCCGTTTTGTGTCCCATTAGTGTTTCATCTCCCTCACCTGCCGCATTACCTTCCCGCCAGTCTCCATTAATGTTGAGCCTGGTCACCTGTCCTTCACCGTCCCTGTATCATTTTCCCTCGTCAGTGGTTCCCTTTATAAGTCGTGTGTTTATTCCCAGTCCTTGTCGGTGCATTGTTCTTTGTACTTGCGTTTTACTCGCCCTACTGTCCGATTCCTGTGGATTACGTTTTCCTGTGGATTTTCCCTTTTCCTGTGGATTTATTATTTTGGATTACCTGTCAGATTATCGTGTTCCCTTCGTGTTGGATTTATTATTTACATTCTCCTTGGACCTTGTTTTTTCCCTTGTGGAAGTTTAGTTTTTGATTCTCGTTTTATTAGTTGTGTTTTCCCCATTGTGGGTTTTTTGTTTGTCTTATTAATAAAAGTATTTTTGTTAACCCTTAAACTGCCTGTGTTTGGGTTCTGTCTCGTCCCGTTCCGTGACACCCTCCGCTTCGAGTCGGGTCCTGATCACACTGTCTGGGCTTATTTCTGCGATAACAACTGGCTGCCTGTACATTATCCCTTACATATTGACTAAATTTCTTTACATGTGCTTACCTTGCCATAAGTGAACAAAGCACAAAGTTGACCGCACGATTAAAATAAAGAGTTACAACGCATGTATGTGATTCTGCCAGGAATTTGTTTTAAATACATTTCCAGACATGCTTATTGAATATAAACCAAACAGACTTCTCAGATCATTAGGATCAAGTCAGTTAGAGATAACAAGGGTTCACTCAAAACAAGGCGAGTCAGCGTTTAGCCATTACACCACCCATAGCTGGAATCTGCTTCTAGAAGACATCAGATGTTCACCAACAGTAGCTACTTTTAAATCCAGATTAAAGCTGTGCATTTACAACCTGAGCACTGTGCTGGATAACATCAATTGCACTTCTATTTCTAATTTATTTTTCTTTTGTTCTTATTATTTTTATATACACACTCACATTTTTAATCCATTTTATTGCTGTTTTATTGTTTCTTAGAATCTAAAGTTGCATTTGTGATCTTAAATCATTTGCATTTTAAAGATACGTCTTATTTCTCTTTGTCAATCATTTTATGTAAAGCACTTTGAATTGCCCTTGTGTATGAAATGTGCTATACAAATAAACTGACCTTGCCGTGCCTTGCCTAAATAACCTTTTCTGTGCACATAGAAAAACATTTGGATGCAACTATTAGTGAATGAGAGCCAGTGTGTTCTGTATATGTTTGTGTGTGCATGCTTGTGTTGTCATTATGTATGGCAGTGAGACAACACAATTGGTCTGATATACACATACTACAAATACACAGTACTTACACACTGCAGTGCAGTTATCTCTCTACTCTCTATATCTCTACCTGTTTTATATTCAATACTTTCTGTTAAGCTTTGCTCGTCCTCTCTGGAAGAAATTATTAATTAATGTATCTGTCTCCCTCTTCTGTACCTCTTTTTTCCCCCCTATCGTTCCCTCTTTTTTTAGCATTTCTTACTTTCTGTCTGTTTCATATGCCTGTCTAGTTCACATTTAACTCTAGTCTCTCTCTCTCTCTCTCTCTCTCTCTCTCTCTGGCCCTGCAGCTGTACAGTCATCTATCAGTTTAATAATCTCTCTTCTTTTATTCCTCTTTTATTTATTTATTTTTACTGTGCAGAGTGTAAAGCCCTGTGTGAAATGAACATGCATGTCAGTGTACGATAATTAGGGCCATCATCATTAGTAATGCTCTGTGTCTCGCTGGATACCCTTATATAGTTACTGGAATCTAAATAATCTGCAGTGAGCGCTGAACCCTCCTGCTTGAGGTTCGAGCTAGCCATCCATCAGCTTTAGCACACTGCACCATTTAATGCTGCTCTAAGACCCCATGAGCTTAAAGTCTATGGGCAAGTATGGGCATTAAGATTAGTACTATAGTTCACCCAAGCAGTATTATTGTAGTTAGGCACAAGGAATATGAGCATACAAATCTTGCCAGATCTCTTATGAGTTTTTGCTAAAAGGAAAAACAACATTCTTAAAAAACAACGTGCAACAGCTCGCGTTATACTAACGCAAAATTAAGACTTTAATGTTAGTGTTTATGCTGTCAGGGTTATCCACTATCTCCCATGTAGTGCACTTTGCGTCATTCACTATGTAGGACATAATAAATGTGCGAACAAGTGGCTGATATGAGGCGCCACCTTCTGCAGAAGTGTAGCATGATGTCACAGAATTTCTAGATTTTTTGGAGCGCAGGTGCCAGATTGTCAGTTTTGAACGCATGTATCTTCTAAATGCTAATTTGGTCAGCGCTTAGGAGTATATCAGTTTATTGACGTTCTTAAGGCTAACATATTTTTAATAAAAGGAAAAAAGTTTTTTTGATTTATGACAAAAAATGAAAATCATGAAATATGGAGATACGAGGTTTCAGAAGGATAGCAACTAAATTAAACTCTTTACCTTTCTGAAACCCTAAAAACAAATTTGTCTTGTGTTACCTTGATGCATTACTTAACTTTTTCAAGTAATTATTATGTGGCATTATGTTACTAACTCTGTGAACTTGAAATAATTGTCCATATTTGACTCTCTAAGAGGTATAAAACATGACTTCAGCTGTCCTAATTTATCTTTTGTTTCTCTTTTGCAGTAAAACATGTATCCATCACAAAGAGGCCTGTCGAATCAGGAGACCCTTTGGAGCAAAGAAGGCACAACGTATGTGATTGTATCTGTACTTTGAAAAAGTAAACAAGGACAAAACAAGCTACTGACCAAGGAGGATTTTTTTCTCTTAGAAAAAGCAGACGTGAATTCCTTTCCCGCAAAAGCTATAACAGTTGAGAGACTAAATATTCAGCAGGACATCTGAACCTTTAAAACCAGCCTATCAACTTTTGGAATACAGGAAGGGTCATGACCCAGTTGCCATGCGCATCACCACGGTGACAAGCCTTCCTAGTCCCTCCCCCCTTCTCCTCTTATTGGCTCAGCTGCTGTTGCGGCTTATCCTCCCTGGCCAACAGGCAGCAGGAGCCGCTTCAACCTGTCCCACTCCCTGCAGTTGTTCCAATCAAGCTAGTCGAGTGATCTGTACGAGACGAAACTTAGACGAGGTGCCTGATCATATATCAAACAACACACGATACCTCAACTTACAAGAGAACTCGATACAGGTAAATACTCACCAGACCAATAATTTCCCATCATGCATTGTGAGTGCATCACGTGCCACTGTGTTTTATTCTATGTTTTTTATAGACTGAAATATTGAGTGTTGTGTAAGCGCTAATTATTTTTTCAGTCTCTACAAATACTGAGGTTTCGAGATGTTGAGTCAGGTGTTCGTATGACCTACTTTGAGTGTGGAGGTTCGTGTTTAACCTGAAAGCGTTAACAAAAACAACCCTATTAAAAAATAAAGCATGATAACAATAATAATGCTTTTCATAAAGGCTCCATTTTAGCATAAAATTCTGATTTGGTTTGTTGTGTCCTCGAGCCCCACTTGAAATGATTAAAAATCTAAAAATATTTTAATACCTGAAGGCATCCTAGTTTCTTTGGCTTCATTTTCTCCCTTAGCAATGTACCACGAGAGCACAGCTCTGACAGTTTCCACCCTCCTCTTCAACACCCCCAACCCAGTGTGTTTAACACCCTCCACCCCTCCTCTGCTCTATATACAGAGGGGATTGTGGCTGAAGGCCAGCAGAAAGCTTCTCTTTTACCAAGAAAATCTGCACTGGCAGCATCAAATGCACAGAGCCTTACAAAACCCATAGGTTCAATTTCAATTTTTTTGAAAATTCTAATCAGTTAATGACTATTTTTGCTTTTTGGTTAAGTTGTTTTTCCCCACCACCCTCACACAAAGAAAATATTTTTTTCCTATAATAACTGTCAGTATATTAGATCATTTAATATATATTTGAACATATATTAAATAATACAGTGTTAATATATTACAATATATTGAATAATACATACAAGCTTCTCATATATTGAGAAATATTAGCACTTGATTCCAGTGTATGAAAATGTATTATTTAATATAATGCAATATATTTTCCAGTATACTCCTATATATTTTTGTTTCATAAGGGTAGTGCTTATAGAGGTCTATACTTTTTTAACGTGTTCTCATGTAGTTATATTGCCTTGGGTTTAAAATGTAAAGTTTTAAGTAGTGGTGGGAAATCAAAGACTCACTGGGGAGACTGGTTGGGCACTTTTTTATATTTTTAAACCATAGATGCAGAAAATGTCACTATATGTACTGTATGTACAGAGTTTGGATAGAAATTCTTTAAATTTTGAGGTGGACCCCCTTGAAATTAACTTCCTGGACTCCATCTGCCGCATTCCCCCCATTTCTAGCCCTGGTTATAAGATTAAATTGTGAAACTTTTTATATCAAATCAAGTTAAACTAAATAATATATATAATTTATACATTTAAATAAATGTAATAAATATATGATTTAATAATATTTAATAATTATATATATTTAACCTATACATTTTTTGTGAATATACAGTAAATTCTGTTAACAAGAAGATGATTGGACACACTGTTACACAACATTACCATATTTATTTATTTTTTTGTTTGTTTGTTTGTATTGTTATTTTATTGATGAGAGACGGATGTCAATTAAGGATACCTATCCTAAACTGTTTCTTTTTACTTTCATCAGGTCATAAAATCAGACACATTCAAGCATTTGCAGCACCTGGAGATCCTCCAGCTCTCCAAGAACCAGATACGTCAGATAGAGGTCGGTGCTTTCAATGGCCTCCCAAACCTCAACACTTTGGAACTGTTTGACAACCGCCTCACTCTGGTACCATCACAGGCTTTCGAGTACCTCAGCAAGCTGCGGGAACTGTGGTTACGAAACAATCCCATTGAGACCTTGCCAGCTTATGCTTTTCACCGGGTCACCTCACTGCGGCGTCTTGACCTCGGTGAACTTAAGAAGCTGGATTATATATCTGACGCAGCCTTTGTCGGACTTATCCACCTGCGCTACCTGAATTTGGGAATGTGTGGCCTGAAGGACATCCCTAACTTGACTCCCCTGGAACGGCTGGAAGAGCTGGAGTTGTCTGGGAACCGTCTGGAAATCATCAGACCCGGATCCTTCCAAGGCCTGAATGCGTTGCGTAAACTGTGGCTCATGCACTCTCAAATGTCTGTCATTGAGCGCAATGCATTTGACGATCTCAAGAACCTGGAGGAGCTCAACCTATCCCACAATTCCCTGCACTCATTGCCCCATGACCTTTTCACACCTCTGCAGAAGCTGGAGAGAGTGCATCTCAACCATAACCCGTGGGTCTGCAACTGCGACGTGCTGTGGCTAAGTTGGTGGCTTAAAGAAACCGTGCCGAGCAACACAACCTGCTGTGCGCGGTGCCATGCACCCCCCTACCTGAAGGGAAAATACATTGGAGAGCTGGACCAGAGCCATTTCACCTGCTATGCCCCTGTTATTGTGGAGCCACCAACTGACCTCAATGTGACCGAGGGGATGGCCGCAGAGCTCAAGTGTCGCACCGGCACCTCCATGACCTCTGTCAACTGGATCACACCAAATGGAACCCTAATGACCCACGGCTCTTATCGAGTCAGGATTTCTGTTCTGCACGATGGCACACTGAACTTCACCAACGTGACGCTGCGTGACACGGGTCAGTACACCTGCATGGTGACCAACTCTGCTGGGAACACCACTGCAACTGCTGTTTTAAATGTGACCTCTGCAGATGTCAGCGTCAACTACACCTACTTCACCACAGTCACTGTAGAAACTGTTGAGACTACAGGAGAGGAAGATTCTGCTTTGCGTGTCTTTAATGAGACCTTCATTAATATCCTTGGCCCTACACCCTCTGGGCACCTCTTGCATGATGCTGTCCCCACTACTGCTTCTTCTCTGTCTATCCTTGGCTCATCCTCCTCTCCCCGTGCGACCAAACCCACATTCACTGTCCCCATCTCTGAGCCTAACTACCCTTCTGGGCTAGACGATGTGATGAAGACCACCAAGATCATTATTGGTTGTTTTGTGGCCATTACCTTCATGGCGGCTGTCATGCTGGTGGTATTCTATAAATTGAGGAAGCAGCACCAGATGCACAAACACCACGGTCCGGCACGAGCGATCGAGATCATTAATGTTGAAGATGAGATTGGAGCTGGAGCGGGCATTCGTGGCAGTGGCATCTCGGGAGGATCAACAGTACCGCAAGGAGGGTCTGGCGGACATAGCCTGCGGCTTCACCATCCCGAGATTGTCAATCTCCCCAACCTTGCCCGAGCGGAGCATCTGAACCATTACTACAAAGCTCATCACTTCAACAATAACATGATGGGTCTGGGTATTGGTGGAGGCTGTGGCGGAGGCCTAAATAATAACAACAACCCTTCTCCCTGCTCCCAGGCCCAGACTACCCCCATCTCATGCACCCAGGTGCCTGTTTCTGCAGGAAGTACATGCTCCATGCCTTCTTCAATGCCCCTGCCAACCCTTGGCATTCACGGGTCACTGAAAGGCCTGATGAGTAAAGCCCAGAACCCACAGATTGAGCCATTGCTCTTTAAGAGCGGCTCCAAAGAGAATGTCCAAGAAACCCAGATTTGAATTTGAGAAAGAGAGAGAGGGAGGGAGATAAATGTACAGGGAGTCAGAAACAGTTGAAGGGTATTGGCTATTCAACCCTATGGGTATGTTCTCAGGAGTCATGAGAAAAGGTAGAGCCAGCATTGTATGAAATATCACCTGCACGAGAATAATACACAGCTGTGAAATCACTACAAAGTCAATGCGCTGGCAGATAGTTTTGAGGAGGAAAACAGCAAACCTCACCACTGCTAAAATCTTTGACACACTCTGATCCATCTGTATTTGGGTGAACATCGAACATCAGTAACACACATTTACCAATACAATATGAATCAATACATTACTGTTTAATGTGAGGTTGATAATTATGTGCCAAACTTGCACCAATCTGTGCCAAAGCAAAATCTTTGCACATCAACATCACTACGCATGTGTACAAACACAACTCAGAATGTGAAAGATCAGTATACTAGCTTCACATATACAAAACTCCATACACAAAGCAGAGATGCTGCAAAAATCTGAATACACCATATGCACCATTAGGCAGGAAGTGTATATAGAAATACATGAGAATAAGCTGAAGTGTTTACGGACACAAGTGGCTGAGAACGAAAGACCACCCATGAAAATGGTTTGGAGTGCAACAGTAAAGCTCAGAGAAGAAAATGGATCATTAAGATTTTGTCATGGTTCACAGTCCTGCAGAAGGAAAGATGAATGGTAGGCCAGCACTGTGCAGAGGACTCGTGTTCGATAATTATAAACTCAGATTCTCCCGTCTCGCAAAGGCTCTCACATGTGAGGTGAAGAGAGGAAAATGGAAAAAATACCTACAAAGCAAAAAGACAATGGAAGCTATATCAGTTTTAAGAGAATATATAAACTATGAAAGTATACGTGATATATAAATATATTTTCATTCAGAGAAATAAATTATGAAGAATCTTTACATTTTTCTGACTAAAAGCCACGGCTTTTGAAGAACCCTCGTGGGACTTCATCCTGAGAGGTTGAAGAACAGGATGAATATACGAATTCTGGAAATTGTATTTGATTACAAATACTTTGGCTTTGTTTTTTAAGTCTTAAAAGGTTTCCCTTTTCCGGTTCTATAACTAACAGGGTCATTGAGGAGAGGTAATTTTAATTCACATTATAAATAGACTACTGTATAATTCTTCTGGCCTTTGAGATCCAAATCGGGTCAATTTCAGTATCACCATTATCAATGGAATTATAAAGACAGTGATGATGATACGTTGTAATGCAATGAAAGTGTAGAAGCTGATCTACATGCTGCTATACAAAAATGGATTTTAGTGTGACAAGTTATGAAATCTGATTACAAAGCAGAGTAAAAAACGGTTACGGTTGACATTACAATTACTATCATCATTATTGAAAACCATCAAGTGTCAACAGCATAGCAGATTGTTTTAGTCGGTTTCTTTGTTTTTACCTAGAGGTGATGTTTGTAATTCATTGTGTAAAAAGTGATTGTCGCTACAGCTGATGATCATCTCATTGGAAAAGCAGTGGAATTACAGTACTGGAAGCACTACAGTATGAAGCCGTAACTACAACAACTAAAAAAAGGAATCGGATGGGCCTTAAAATGGTTCCCTCAATGGCCTGTCCTCTCCGTTTTGTACAAGACTAAACTTTACCAGGACCCTGCTTCTTTGCCAATGTGATTCAACATGATTCAGAACAGAACACAAACTCTGGCGATTACTGCAGGGGTAAAATGGATTATTGTGAACACTGTGTCCAGAGATGTGGATGATGGAACTGCTGTTTAAACCGAATTCTGACAGAAGATGGAGGACCCTATTTGAAAGGTAAGAGAACCCCACTCAGTGAGAGAGAATGGAGCTTGGAATTTTTTTATGAAAATGGACAAATAAAAAGGAAAACTATAGAAACTTATAGAGCTCTTTTAAAACAAAACTATTATGATAAGTGTCTTTCATTATTTGTTTTTACCTAGTTTCATTTTGTTTTTTCTTTATCGAAATCAAGTGTTATCTTAATTGTAATATTGTTATTGTTATTATAATTAGCTAATATTACACTCGTTATAATTATGAAAAATGTTCTGTTAGCAGAAGTCACTTCGAAATTGAAAAAAATATAAATATATGGCACACAAAACGGCAACTGAATTTGTGAAACTCGGTGGCATTGATTTGTTCTATGTTTTTGCCTTTTCTTTTCTCATGTATTTTGAGGTATCACTGTATGTAACCGTTGGAGATTATAGCTTGGAGAAACTTCTCCAGAAGTACAGAGAGAATGTGATGTGGCTGGTGGTTGTGTCTTTCTCTGCACAGAACCAGCTATGAGAGACAGATATACACTTGTTCTGAGAATGTCACCCATTATCATTGCCGAGAAGTGCGACTGTGCGTGTCAACACCCTGTTGCCACGGCAACACGCCTTTGCGCTAATGTGCCAAACACTGTCGAAGTCGGGGTGCCGTCTTCATGGGTGCCCGTGTCTGTGTTTGTCAAACCTTGTTACCCTGCAACACATACAAATAATCGCGCACAAGCGTGCTGCCACCACCGTGTCAGTTGTCATCCGACATATTGTCGCACCCATACTCTGGCACAGCTTCCCAGCAGGTTCCTATGGTGAGGTTTCCCTGGCAACTGTTGCTGCTGCGACAGTCCCCATAACAGCATTCAGGTCTCGGATGCAAATGCGAGGACGGAGGCAGAATAGGACGCCATTTACGAGGACATAACCGCCTCGCTTACCCCGCGCTGTGTTATCCGTGTTCTTAACTCAGAAATTAGCATATTTACGGCACTAAGACTGCACCTCGGCTCTGCATATCAATAAACCCCCTTATCATTGACATTCATGAACCTGGAGTAGCAGTTAGCGAGATGTCCGTATCTAATACACCATTAATCTTCCATAGGTATACATCCCTTAAACTACATTAATTCATATTCTCCCTCTCATACCAGTGATTTGCATATGCTCATTCGGTTCCTGAGTGATTAACATAAACATCTGTTTGTGTGTCCATATGTGCGTACCAGAGAGCAATCGTATTACGTTTATGCTTGAGGCATCTGCTTTCTTTCCAAAGCAACTTATAAGAAAGTGTTGCCAAGCAGACTGGTTGTAGGACAGGGCAGAGACTGTTATAACATATCACATATCGCATCCTCTCCGAGCTTACATTTTATAAAAGTCTTTATAAAGCATTTGAAAGCTGTGTCAAAGGTATAAAGACGGGAGCCTTTCTCTCCTTCGTAGCACTGCGGTATCTGAGTCACAGGGATGGAAACTTAAAACACACACACTCGTACACACAGAGCTGATGATTCTGAGCTCTCTCATAAACATACTTTGCAGAGAAAAACCTGCCCACCAGCCGGTTAGGACTTATGCAAAGAGCATCCGAGAGTGTGGTGTTGCAGGTTGGGCTTAACCGTGTGTCTCTGTGTGAGTGTATGATTACTACAATTGCTCAAGAAATTGGCCATATCAGCTTTTGTAAGCTTATTTTAAGACGTTCATGTATTTTCATCAATGTTTCATTATTGATATGGTTTTGTTGCCCTCGTGTGTGTGTTTTAAAGGAAGACTGTGTCTTTAGTTGTCTTTGTGTGTCTTCGAGTCTGCTTATGCAAGGTGTGTGCGTGCGTGTGCGTGTGTGTGTGTGTGCGTGTGTGTGTGTGTGTGTGTGTGTGCGCGCGCGTGCGTGTGCATGTGTGTGTGTGTGTGTGTGTGCGTGTGTGCGTGTGTGTGTGTGTTTGCGTGTCTGAGTTGACACATCAGTGTGTTTTTTACTGTGTTAAGAGACAAGACTGTCACGAGAGAAGATGAGAGGCAGGCATACATTTTAAGTCCCCAGTTTAAATCACTTTAGCATATTTTTCTCAGCTTCAGGCTTGTGTGTGATCTTCTGAATAATGCTCTTACTCGAATGTGAAAAAAATCTGTTGGGGTTTCATTTGCATCGTTTTATTCCTAATACCCCAATCTAGAAGTCAGGGGGCAGCCTTTTTCATTTTAACTGGTTAAAACAGCAGCCGCTCCTCTTATATCAGTGACCCTCATACATTTAGATGATACATATTAATGATGCTCTTTGTTTTGTGATATAGTTGCACTCATGCTAGGGCTTTGACGGACAAATCTAGGGCAGTTCTTGCTTTTGGGCTTATTCCAACGCTTACTTCAAAGATTTGTTTTGGGTTGTCGGCACTTTGGTCCTGCATTCATCAGAGCAGGTCTATTGTTTCATCTATTGCTCTGTTGGGCCATGGGGTGTCAAAATCTGATCCACAACATCAAGTATAGGAGTTCCTGAAGAATACACAAACAACTACCTAGTAAGACATAAAAAATCTTTAATGGGTTCTCCTGTATAGCAGAGATTTAGATCCGTTTTTCCGTAAGACTTTTCTCCTAAAAACGAGGAACAGAAATCTGCAGGATCTGAACTCTTCTTCCTCAACCAAACAATCTAGTATGTTTTATTTGATAGCTCTGTAGTCTTAATGTATTTCTACAATTGTCAATGAGAAAAACAATGATGTAAGGCAACATTTATTTATAGTGAATACTTAAAAACAGCTGCAGAAAAAAATTAAGAAAGAACTCAAAAATTATTTTCAGTTTTTCTAAATTTACTATTTATAGGTGTTTAAGTAAAATTATTATTTTTAGTTTTATTCTTTGAACTAGTGACAAGATTTCTTCCAAATAAAAAAATGGTTTCTTATTTGCCTTCAATGAGACTGGTCAAAACAACACAAAAAGATGCTATGTTTGCAAAGAAAACAAGTCGTAAACATATTTATGTTTATGTAATACTAATGTTTTTACATGTATTTTAGGATCCGTTTGAAAATAAATATATGATGAAATAAGCTTGATATTTATGCGTATTTGCATCCTCTTAGTCTTTAATATCGCTGTTAGGTAACTTTATGTCATTTTTGAGGATTGTTTCTGTTTAATTTAACAGATACTTAATTGGAATTGTCACAATACATGCAGAAATGCTGGTTGAAGGCAAAACTGGAGTGATCTCTTCATTTTTTTTTTAAGTCTCATGAGCTATAAAAGAGAGCATTCAGTTGCGTCCATCCTAAAAAAAATTCATAGCCCGGGTGCTGGTAGAACCATAGTGATGGTCCATCTCTAAACCAGCTGCAAGGGATGGTGTCATTCTTCACATGTAACACTGGTTCATTGTAATTGTCAGGGCTAGACAGAACAGACAAATCTTTCATGACAGGGTGTGGATGTAGCTTGTGTCCCTAACAAACGCAATTTTTACACAGCCCGTCACAGGCCTCCGACACTGATTCTACCACTTGTGACCCTCGTTTTAAAGACAGCACTGCACCACAAGTGTAAACTCATGCATTATTGATTATTTGGTCACCCGGTGCCCAAAATGAACACTGGCCACATGCCAAATGTGAGTAAAAATATGAGAGACTTCAACATAGTATGGTTTACATTCATTTATTTTTAGGCTGTCCACGATTTTTTTGAAAAAAAGAAAAATTTAGGTAACACTTCAATATGGGGGCAATTCTCGCTTTTAACAAACCATTAACTACGACTTTGACTCTGAATTTGTTGCTTATTCATAGTTAGTAAGGTAGTTGTAAGGTTTAGGAATTGGGTAGGATTAGGGATGTAGAATATGGTCATGCAGAATATGTGCTTTATAAGTACTAATAAACAGCCAATATGCCAATAATAGGCACGCTAATAACAACTAGTTAATAGTGAGAATTGCCCCCTATACTGAAGTGTTCCCAAAATTTGTGTTTCAGTGATGTACTTTGCAACATGAATCCCATTGAAGTCTGTTTTTGTTTTATACAACCTACATTAAAGCAAATAGCAAAAATAATACATTGCTCAGAAGTCCTTAATAATGCCCTGTAATGGCAATGTCTGTTTTGATTGTGGTTTATATTTTCACGCCTGTCATTTATTTTAACCATCATTGAATACAATAACAAAAATAGTAAAAATATCTAAAATTATGCAAAATATGAAAAAATAACATTTACGGCCAGTACATTTCCAAAATTAACATTGGCAGGCGTGGCAATGAGTAGCTACATTTTAGAGTCCGCTGACTGCTTTGCTGGTTATGAAACACCGAACTTAATTTTATCTCCTTTTTACATCCCGAATTGACAAACTCCTGTTGAATTATGCATGATTATTATAATTGGCCACGTATTATTGTTATTTGTTGCATACAGAACTGTTGTTGGTCTGTTCTGTAGCTAAGTATGAAAAGAGAGAGCGGGCCAGCGTGTTGTAGAAAACTTATTTAGCCCCTGAGATTGAGTGTGTGTGGCAGATTTGGAATTGAGCATTAAACAAGCTTGTGTGTGCATGTGTGTGCGTGTGGCACACACATGATTTATGGTGTTCGGGTGTGCGTAGTTTGTTTGAACGTGCGCCTGGTTTGCCATTGTAGTTGTTGTGTGGGCTGTCTGATACCTATCAGGGCATTTCTGTCTGTGTGTGTGTTTGAGGAGTTTCATGTAGAGAATGAGATCAGCTGTTCGCAGCATCTCTTTGCGTCATCGCGGCGATCAGTATAAGAGCCCACAGCAGCTTGTCAAACACTGATTGCTCCCGAGTACACACACACTAATGCAAGATTGTATCCCAGATTCTCACCTCAGTCAATACAGCACGCTTATGCTTAGTGTTCGAATTATAGCAAAGCTTTCGGTGGTGGTGAGGGCGGTGAGAAGTAGGTCTTGGAAAGCGGGAAACAGAGGCAATGGATAACATGTAAAAGCAAAGATGTTTTTCAGTGATGTCATGTTTAGGATCCTAAGATATTTTTTGGATACTACTTCTGTAGTTTGTGTCCTTGTTCTGAAGCAGAAAAATGCAATTGCAAAGTTTCTTTTTAATATGAATCTCCATCTGACATCATGGAGGTGCTGACCTCATGTTGTAATAACACATTTAAACCCTCTTGGCCTGATTTTAGAAATAACTGGGAAGGCTGTGACAGCACTTAAGGGGCTCGAGTCTATAGGGACTCTACGAACACTGCTTATCTGTTTTTTGAGATCGCTTTAGTGGCTTGGTTTGGAATCAGTCTGTTTTGGGGTCATGAAGTATGGCACGAGGTGTCCCTTGTGACAGCGGCCATGTGAATGTGCGGCACCCTGTTTTGTGTTCTTTCCTGGAAACAAAATTGTTTAAGGCAATTTGCTATACTAGATTGTGCAATGGCTATGAAGATGAAGTTACAGCTGAGCGAGTTGGCCAACAGGCATAAATTATATTGCCAAGTTTCAGTTCCCATAGCAAATTTCAAAGATCTGTCTGGATAAATTCCTCAATATTGTTTTCATTTTCTTTCAATTCCGTGTGCCCTCCCACAGTGCGCTTTGGTTTGGAGACACAGTGATCTGTTCTGCTCCTCTGGTCTAGAAAGTCCTATGACACTCCATCTTGTTCAGAGGGTGTGCCAGCGTCCTGAGTTATTCGGCCCTGTTAAAATCGCTGAAGCAGCATCTTAGCTTCTCTCTAGGGATGAACTAGGGGTTGAGCTTCAGACTTGTGCCCTTTCTGGCTCTACCGCTCCCAGCGCAGTTATTGTTCATGGGTTTTGGGCATGGTAATGGATAGTTGGCCAGTTTGATGTTTGTTCGAAAGACGTTCGAAAGTAAGGGTTTGTGTTAAAGAAGCGGTTCGCTGAAAAACTTTGAAGTGCACGATCTCAAGCCATTCTCCAAACCCTCTAGATCCCTGCAGAGGGACTGGTGAGAGAGCAATGAGACGTGACCTACTCATCTCATGAGGAACCAGCTCATGCTGTGATGGCGGGGAGCTTCCCACGCTGGCCCTCCTGGAAAACCTGATCGGAGCTCTCGGGGTGAGAGTGCCGACGCTGACTGAGACTAAGCAAACCAAAGGATCTGACCCAATTGCAGCATGAAGCAACGGAACGTAGAGCAAGATTTACACAAGAAGCGAAGCATGCCATTGTCTCAGTGCGTAAAATCTGTACAGACATTTCGGAGCAATAACTTTAAAAGGCAGAGAGCGGTGCAACAGTAAACATTCATCAATATGAAATAAAGTTTAACTACAATTATTGATTTTACTTTAAACTTTTCACCCCTCTTTCAGCTTTCGAGTTTTTCATGTGAGCGATTGAGTTTCTCTCTATCTCTCTCTTATCCAATTGTGTTGTTAGAATACGTCCGTGTTTTACCCCAAAGGCAATTCTAGACCCTATAAAGTCACTTTCAGCCTCTCTAAATAGTTATGCGACTGTTCTTAAAAACAGCATTTGAAGTTAACTCTTCTAGTTATTTCACTCTGAATTTTTAATGAACAGTCAGAAGAATATTTAAAACATTAAGTATTATCCATCCTTGTAGACGGGCCTACATATAGACCAGAGTGGCAGTATTGTCTAGGGCAGCAGGGGGCGCTGTTCTGCACACAGCTCTAACACGGACTCACTCATCCCTAGGGTTCAAAATTTGGCTGATCTGCATGGCCCAGTCAGCCCTGCTCGTTTATGTTCTTACTACAACTAATCTGCCTCCAAAGAGCATATTTCTTCAACAAATTGTTGAATGTATTCAGGCAAAATTTTATTTAATGTTGTTTTAAAAATTATTATAGTAGATCATTTCCAGCAACTCATCATCGCATGTTGAGCTTGTCATAGCATAGCATAAAAAACTTGTCTGCTGACTGGTGACATTGTAGAGTAGCTCAGGATAGTCACTAGTGAAGGGTCAATCAACATTGTCATGACATTATTTTCCTTTGCCTCCAGAGTGATTAGTCAGATGACATCAAAGGTATAGTTTATCGGCTAAAAATGAAACAAGTGCCCATGAGCGATGGCAGATTTCAAATCGTGCAGCTACTAGCCAAGCAACCACAGATGAAATGAAAGAGACTGTTAACAGAGGTCTTATCGCCCTCTTTTCTAGTACAACCATACATGCAATAAAATGCAAACAAATCCCCCATACTGACAAAGTGATGTGTCATTAGTTCATTCTTAAAACACACCTGTACTGTAATAAAAAAAATCCTTTAGACCTGAATGTCTCGATTGGATACCTGCCTCAAATCAGCTGGTAAATGTATGATGAAGAACAAGAGGAGAGAAAATAGAAAGAGAGGTGAGCCTGGTTGTCATAGGGCGTTCGGACATGTCTTGTCACTTTTCATCATGTCTTATTTGAGTGTGTGTGTGTGCGCGTGTGTTTGTACGCTTGTCTGTGACAGCATCAAGAAAGAAAGGTGTTCATATATCAACCAAACAAATGTGTATGGGCATACTGTATACAGGTGTATGTGTAAACATGTATACATTCTAAGTGTGTGTGCATGTGATTATGCTTTGGTCATGTCAACAATTTGTGTGTGAGAGAGATTGCAGATGTCTGTCTGTCAGCTAAATTGAGCAGTCGTGTGATTTGTGTGCGTGTGTGTGTGTGCGCATGTGTGCGTGTGTGTGTGTGTGTGTGTGTGTGCGCAGGGACATTGCTGTGCTTGTATGTCAAGCATTGCTTTGGGCTGTGATGACCTCACTGTTAGTAACCTGCAGGAATGTGAGGCGCACTGGTGACATCACCCCCTCTCCTCTTTTCTCACCCTCTTCCTTCTTTCTTACATCTATATCTTCCGACATGCGGATAACACATCAGACCTTTTCTTTCCGAGTCACCAGCTAGCAGAGAGAGAAAAATGGGCGACATCGTATCCTCCTCTTTCTGCCCTTTAACCTTTCTATTGTCTTATTTTAGAAGATTTCAGTCAAAGAGTTTGTTTGGACTTTCACCTTTGGCCTTTTTAAATGTTACGCAGCCTTGAATAGTTGCTTTATAAATGAGTCAAAATGTTACATGTTACAAAATTTAGCCCTTTTGCAATGTTTTTAATCCACTTTGTTACTGTGACCATTTGTCCTACTATTTCACTTAAGGCGGATATGTATACCTTTCTTTTACAAATACACGCAAGTTGTTATAAATATTTGCAATATTAAAAAGTGAAGAAATTAGAGGTAGAAATGGGACACCTTTTTTTTTTGGACAATTTTAAACAAATTGTGCTGTATTCTCAATTTTGTATTATCGTAATACACCTTAGTGTATTTAGGGATACACATGCACCATAATTATGATTTTATAAATGATTTTCAATAGCGTTCACTTTACCAGGAAGGATTTATCCCTCTCCCTTTTCTCTCTCTCTCTCCATCATCTTAAGAGCCAGAAATTCATAACTGTCTGCTGTCTGACACGCAAACACACACACACACACACACACACACACACACACACGCACACACACACACACACACACACACACACACACTGCAACCACCATCCTCTCTTGAGGAAGAGAAAAAAACAAAAACACTACAGAGGAGCAAACTGATGCCTCAGATATTTCCTTCCCTCTGTTCAATTAAACATTCCCCCTATCTGCCACTCGGAGCTGCTCCAATCCCTCTGAAATATTGACAGTAGTTGCTTATTGAAACGCGATTGTTTCACCTGACTTTGTTTTAAACCGGTTAGATAAATCGCTCTGGAATGCTTGTATTATTAACATCTGAAATGTGTTGTGTGTGCGTGTGCGTGTGTCTGTGTGTGTGTGGAGGAGGGCAGATTCGTTCTGCTGTAATGGTTCTGTGCCAAATCTTTTTCAGACCATTCAATCTCTGTTCATGTGCCATACTGATAAATTTATGGAATAAAAATGTTCTTTTTTCACAAAATGAGTATTAAACTGTGGGTGGTTATTTTGGATGTTTTTCATGTCGAAAACAGGATCAAACACACACTGAATGCAACGTAGGGGGTGTGAGAATGTTTATACATCTTAAAATTCAACACGAAGCAACATCTTATATCTTGGAGTAAAACGGGATACTAATATAGGGCAGATTTTTTAATACATGCATTAATGTATCACAGACAAAAAGAAGGTATGTGGAAAATAAAATGAAAAATGTGTTTAAAAAGTAAATAAGTATCAGTGATCACGTTTTCAGAAAGTGACCTAATGGATGTTTGTACAGTAAAGGAATTGTTGTGTGTTTGGATGTCACTGTGCCAGTGTCTTATAGCTGCTTTGACACTCGAGCTGTGACTTGCTGGCTGTAGGGGGTTTAAATTGACCTCGGTGGCTGACCTCCGCCTGCGCTGTATGTTGTGCAAGTGTGTGTGTGTCTCTCTCTGGGCTGATGTTTAGCCTGCAGTCTACGTGCCTCCTGTGCTGGGTGGGGGTTAGCTGAGGGGTCAGCGTCTGAATACTGACTCAGGGATACAATTATTAACTAACTCAAGGGTATGTGTGTGACTGTGCTCATTTTGTCTGTGTGTAAGGGGGTGGCAGTGCGTGTGTGCGTTCCTTCGTGTCCATTTGTATTTTACTTATTAGATCCAAAAACAAGGAAAGTGCAGAATGTTCCAGAGCGGAGCTGTGCTCTACTTGTTCTGCGTAAAGGTTGACGTTTCATTCCACCCCAGTGGAAGTGTTTTCTGATGATGTGAAAAAAAGCAGCGCGACCTCAGATGTTTATGGGCATGTGCGTTTATGAAGTGACAGCTTTGAATTGATGAAAATGGTGTCTTTTCTCTACATGATAAAAGTATCATGGTAGCATGTTTTTTGACACCATGGTAATACATACACAAATTTGGCAGATGTTTTTATTCAACGTGACTTAAAGTGCATTCAAGGTATATATTTTTCGCAATATTTTGACAAAATTTTAGACATAAACATAGTACAATAGTAGTACCATGGTAATCTGAAGAACCTAAGCGTACAATGTAAATCCTATGGTATAAAAAATATATACATGAAAAACATTCAGTACTATGTTATATATTGAAATACCATGGTATTATTATCTGATATCTCATGTACCCTAGTAAACAATATAATACTTTAATGTAAGGAAGATTTCAAATGTTGAATTTTTATGAAGATTTTGTCCTATAGCGTCTTATTGTGCTGTGAAGTATTTTCAAACTGTGTGTTGTTGTGTGGGTGTTAATGTTCACCCTCATGTCCGTGCTCCAACTTAAAGGAACATTTCCCCTAAAAAAAATGAAAATTCTGTCATCATTTACTCACCTCTTGTCATTTTAAACCTTCTTTCTTCATTAGAACACAAAAGAAGATATTTTGAAGAATGTTGGTAACTGAACAATGACGATACCCATTCGTGTCTATTGCATGGACACAAAACCAATCCAAGTACCTCAGTTTTTCGGTTACCAACATGCTTCTTCTTTTGTGTTCTGAGGAAGAAAGAAGGTTTGAAATGACAAGACTGTGAGTAAATCATGACACAAGTTTAATTTTGAGTGAACTATCCCTTTAACACGACACCTCTTAAACTGAAAGCTATGTACTATATTGAGCTCCACATTATGAATAGATTTTTCTTTCCTTCTCTGTAAATTTTCAGATTAAGAATCTATTTCTAGTTGTGAGATCACTATAAAAGCTGCCTTTGAGTCCTTAGCGGAGCTTCATTTCCACTTTCTGTGCCTTAAAACCCATCTATCTTCTGCAGCCCGAGTGTTATAAAATGAATGCGACCCTACCATAGGTCAATACTGGTCTTTGATCTCTGCGCTGACTTAAGATCCATACCCTCCACATGCCAACCCCCTTGAGCAACCTGTCCCCGCCTCTGCCAATCCGCTCTGCGCTGATACAGTTGTAAAGAGTAACCTTGGAGACAAGGGCTAATCATCCATCCCATAACTACCCTTTCAATCTCCCCCCAACCCCCCGCCCCGCTTTTTCCTTACCTCTAAATGATTGTATGTGTCAGTTTCAGTATATTTACTGGGTTTTCTGTAATTTTCCAATGATCAACTCGCACATCCTGTCGTCTCTATCTCTCTCTCTCTCTCTCTCTGTCTCCTTTGTTTGTCCTGTAGAAGGACGTTTGTTTTCCTGTGGGGAAAAGGAAAATCGACGCTGAAAGATGAGTTATTGATTGCAAAGCAGGGTGCATCAGTGAGTAAGTGAGGGACAGAAAGAGGATGATGGGGGGCAGGGGTTGCAATGACACATCAACAACATTACACATAACAGCAGGCTTATCTGTGAGATACATGGCTTTGCACAATTGTACACATACGTGCAGTATACAATAATTAAATATAACTTCTTGGTGCTTATGGGGAAATACAGATGTTACAGAGCTTGTTCATGAAAAATGATCATTTTGGCATTTTTACTCACTCTCATATAGTTCCATATGACTTTAACTTTAAGTAAAAATCTGACATCCTTGAATGCCTAAGTCCCTATCAGGCCCGGTACTATAGGCTGGCTCGACTGGGGGAGCAATCATATGGTTGGACAGATACAGTATACGTTTGCTCTGATATTTTGTCTCCTTGGAATTATAAGGGTCTTTCTGCATTCTGAGCAGTTTTGAGATATTGAGCTTCAAAGTTTTTTTAAAGAATAAAATATCACAAAGTTATCACAAAATAAGATTATGTAAATAACTAAATTTTGACAAATATGTCAGATAGAACCTATAGTAATTCTAAAGCGACAATTTGTCTGCAGTCAAAAGCTCGAAATGTCTAGAAAATGAAATCAAACGTTTTTTCATATGATTTTAACTTGAAGTAAAAAGCATGCATGAGTCATTATTCAGTGAATTTATTTTATTTGTCAGCTGGATATTTTTGGAGGTGCCCAAGAAAAACTGGTGAGGCAATGCCCCCCTAGCCCCCCCAGACCCGGCCCTATTCATTGTAATTGTACAAAGGACAGATACAACTCTCAAAATGTCTTCTTATTAAACAAAATCACATGTGTTTGTAACATTACACACAATGACAAAATAATACCTCAAAGTCTACTTTAAAAGGTTGTATTCACAGTGCATGCGGTGTACGGCTTGATTAAAAAGTCTATACTAAATTTAAAGGTCTAATGCTTCACACCTCTATCAGATAAGATCATTTAAGGCAATGAGGTAGCAAACACAGCCTATCCTACTTCAATAAATTACTTCTGTATGTATCTTTAAAAAAAGCACAGTTTCTTTATTTTCAAATGATCAAATAGGGAAGCATTACAAAGCATGTTCTCCTTAGCATGGAGAAAATATTAAAAACACTCTCGAGAATTAAAAACACTTGTTCATTGCAGAAATGACAGAACATCAGGTTACATCACAAATGTCACCACGGCCACCGTTGCTATCGGAGATATGCTGTTTCCATGGCAGTGAGGGGCTTGAGGATCTGTGTGCTCAGAGTTCAGAATCATTTTTCTGGGTATAGACGCACAGCAATGCAGAGTGCTTAAATACATTCTGTTCTTATGAGTCTATAATCAGCACACGTATACACGCGTAAAACGCATCACAGTTAGTCAAAAGCAACATCATGTCTTGGTTGCACACAAATGGATCATTAAGGGGTCAATGCTGTTCACACTTGGGCTAGCAGAAAAAAACAAATGAGATCTATTTAATAAATCTATTTACATAATTGTTTTTTTCAGGCAGCCATGTGATAAGACGGTGAGAAAATGGAGACTTTTCAGTGTTCTGCTCCTTAGATTGTTCTCCTGAGAAGCAGACCAAATGTGATCATACTAATGTGTTTCCTATATAGTTTCAGGAGATCTCAACAGTGTCTCAAATTGTGCTCACGTTTGCTCTGATATTTTGTCGTCTGGAATTATAAGGGTCTTTCTGCATTCTGAGCAGTTCTGAGATATTGAGCTTCAAAGTTTTTGCATTCTAATTGACTCTGTAGATAAAACCTTTAGACAAAAGTCCCAAAATGCGCACAATATAAAGAGGAAAATATCACATAATGTAAATAAGTTATTACAAAATAAGAATATGTAAATAACTCAATTTTGACAAAAATTTACTTATACAGTAATTCCAAGGCGACAATTCGTCTGCAGTCAAAAGCTAAAAATTTCTAGAAAATGAAATCAAACTTTTTTTTACCAAATTCTTAAGACTAATTTGGACATCTGAGCTGTCCTCTATATACTCTATATGTCAATAGTTGTATTTTTGTGTAATTTGTTTATTTTATTGTTTACTTAAACCTCTCTTATGCTATTTTATATTATACATATAAATAATAAAATAATATATAATTAACGGTTTGTTATCTAAATTTTTACTGTCATGCCATGGTTTATTTGTCAACTGCCCATAAATATTTGGTACCGATATGTACTTTTGAGGTACTAAAATGCACTCTTTAGGCACAAAAGTGTCATTTTTGACATGGTACCGCCCCAGTGACAGCTTTTGTACCTTTTTTCTGAGAGTGCATCGACTCACACTTGACAAACAAATCCACATCCACATGTGCTCTACTACTGGATATTAAATTGCCTATTTCAACAGGAGGTGATAGCAACCTGCGTTCAATTAAATTAGTGATATCAAAGCAGATCTATTTATAGATTAAACCAAGAAAAGCCTTTAGGAATTCAAAACACACTATGTGGGGTGGAAGAAGAATTATTTTCGTAATAACAGGTGCACCAGCAGACACATACCTGTTGAGGGCAGATTCAGTACCTGAGTCGATTACCTGGCAGGGTTATTTACGCATTCAAGTACTGAATGTCACAGCTGGATATTTGGCTCAGGTGTTCAGCAGCACACAGACCATACACGTTCCTTCTAGCATTAGTGTGTCAGCGTCTGTGTTTGGACTTTGCACACACACACCCTAACAAGCATCCATAGGTAGTGCACATACCCAATCGGCTTAAAATGAAGTCCGGTGGTCTTAAAACAGGACCTTTAATGAAACTGCATTATTTATAGAGCAATCTGATAGGGATGCCTTGGCCATTACCCGCATAATGGCTCTTTTGGATATTGATGAATACTTGTCTATATTTGTATTCACGTGGGGAACCAATGTCACATCTCCCCGGTTACCCTGGATACCGTCGTCGGCTAAATGACCCAACAATAATACAGATAACAATGGCAGCACTGTTTAAAGAGAGAGTTTTCAGCCTGCGGGGAGAACAGACAGGAGTTTGAGAGGAGAGCAAGATAAACAGCCCGCGTGAGCGTGAGAGGAGAGAGAGGGGAGGTGGAGGAGGAGGGGGGAGGAGTAAATACACAATTGGTGATCAGTGAAGTAGCATTAGCATTGTTCACACATCCCCTGCCTCATCTCTCCTAACCCCCCCCCCCTCGCGGCCTCTCTTCCTTGCTGCAGCGTTACCATGACAACCGAGAAACGTGGGAATACCTCTGTCCTTCAGAGAGAGGGAGCAAGAGGGAAGTGAAGGAAGGAAAGAAAGTGTGGGGGTGAGAAGCGGGTTGAGCGACACAGGGAGCTAATGTAGAGAGAGAGAGAGATGCAAATAGACGTGGTAAGTGAAATTAGATTTGCTGACAGACTACATGAAAGGCCTTATCAGAAGAACGGCTGAAGTTACAATCCCATCACATGCTTGCTCACAGAACTCTCTGGAAGAGTAAAGAAGCGATGACATTTTAAGAAGAGTCATCGCTGTGACTCAGACAGGACACATTTTCGGAGCCCTCAAAGCGTTGCTATATGTTTATCTCTTCCCCCATCCATGTTTCTCACACTTCCTCCTCACGCTATGGCGAGGCCGCCGTTACTATGACGACAAGCGGCCTAAAATAGTTAACTCTCACCCGCTGATTTCTACGTGGTGCTGTTTTCTTCTCTTACCTCGGAGTGCACGTCCCCACCCTGCCAAATGTCCACCTTATTGCTCACTTTCCTGTGGGACGTGATCCATAGGGGCGCTAACTCTCTCTCTCTCCGTCTCTACTTTCTCTTTTCCAACCTCGCTTTACCTTTCTCCCCCCTCCATCCCTCTCCCTGCAAAGATTGCGTTCAGATTCGTTTTATTGGCAGCTTGTGTTTCCATGGCAACGGCTTGAAACCATGGCAACTATTTGAACTGAGCCAAACGCTCTTTCAGAACTGCTGCATTCATTCCCCCTCTCTCTCCGAGCATCTAGTCGGGCAGGGACCGTGTATGCATACGTCTGTGTGTATAAATGAGTATGCGTCTTGGTAGCGTTTAAACACTTATGCGTAAAGTATGCTGTATGTGCACATGCAAATGTACTGCATGGCTGCGTTACTGGCGCCACATTTTGCAGTAATTATATTGGCCATTGCATTGCACATCATCAGGTGGTAATGTGCATCCATATCCATAAAACTGAATTGAATACATATTCATAGCTCAGGATGATCATTCACATGGGTTTATGGCCCATATTTTCCAGCTGAAAAGAATTTCCATGCTGTCTTGATGCTCTGGTGCATTTGGAAACATCAGCATCTTATGCCGTATATGCTTAACTTCACTTGGATGGTCACATGTCATCCGATAGATTCACCTCTTCATTTCTCATCTCATTCGTTTTTCTTCTGGGACAGGCCCTCTTTGCTCACTCCTGTAGTTAGTCTAATTCTGATCCACACTTCTCCTTGTGTTCGTACTCCCGACAACTGGATGTAATCCTGCTGTTCATGCAAAGTCAGTGTCTGGGGAGAGGAGAGAACCAGCTATGATGACCCTGCCTCCTTTCTACTCATTAGCATGCATGAACTCTTGCTCTACAGTATTTATGATTAAGCATGAAGGTGCACTTACTTTTATTGTCCCAAAGCACGGCATAATGGATGGGGAACAGCAGAACTGTGTATTATGTTTTTTGGCAGCCCAATTAGTGGAAATTTGGAGAAAGTGTTAGAGTCACATTATAAAAAAATGGTTCAAATTAACAGCTTGCATTTTGCGACTCTGGGTTTTTACTAAATCGCACCTCTTGTGTCGGCTTATTGCAGTGAAGATGTGCAGACAGATTTATTATTTTGAAGTATTTAAAGACAATTTACATACTTAGATTTCATTTCATCTCCACATGGAATGTCCTCAGTGGCATATAGTCTTTAGGGCACTGAAAATTAAATACATTTATGTGCTGTAAATGAGAGTCTGATTCTTCTAAATTCAGTTCAAAGAGCATTAAAAGATTCTAAAATGATTTCCAAATTGCTCGTTTTTATAAATCATCTATCGTGTATCTTACTTAAATCCCAACAATGAGCCAATGTACAAAACAAGGTTAAAAAAGAAATGGTTGATTCAGTCTTGTGTGGAAGAACATGACTTGTCTGCATAAAACCCAGACCTGAACCCAGCTGAACACCTTTGGTATGACTTCATCACCCAAACCCATAATGACTTGAAAAGAAAAAGACCCTTCCAAAACTTTTGCAACAAATATAGAAACAAAATTCCTTACTATATTATATGGTCCATATAGTGTGTTTTTCATCAGCATGTCTGGTTTTAGATATTAGGGAAGCTTTCACCTTGAACACTTTTTTTGAGTAACAGATGTCTATGCAGGGGCAGACTGACCAGTAGGACATTCTGTCAAAGTCCAGAACGGCCGTCCCACTAACGACCTACGGCCATGACCAGGGGCAGACCGGCCAACTGGAGTATCGGAACTTTTCCCCGTGGGCCGCTAATGTATGTGGCCGGAATGGACGCTTGGGCTGGACGACACAAGGCATTAGGGAGACGGACACATATACATGTAACGCAATGACACGTTACATACAACAGAAATTACTTAATAAAATGTGTACCTTGAATGCAATGCAATTCACTTCAGATAAAAGCGTCTGCCAAAAGCATAAATGTAAACAGAAATAAACCCACTAAGATATCTCAGGGTCTCCACAAAGTCACCTTTAATCGCCCCAAAAAGTGACAGTGAAATAGAGCTGTAAGCACCTAAGAGCATTTGGATGTGTCCCATCATTAGTGCGCTTTGAATAGGTGCAGTGTTTAAGCTTGGGCTGGTACTATCAGACAAATGCTTCTGTCATGTTATAGTGTCTTTGTTTGCAAGTTAAAGTGATGTAACCAAAACAAAACCTCACAGATGTAGTTTCTCCGTTGAGGTAACCAATCATGAGCCACGAGGATGCAAATGCTTTTCTTTCTAACACTCTGCCAGCACTTACAGCACGGTACACAATTTACAAATGGCTCACAAGACCTGAATAAATGTATTGCTCAGCGTAATGTGCTGAGATCAGTAAATGTTCGATCAAGCCAACAGTATTTAACAGAACAAAAGTGAGCCTGGGAGACGCCAATACAGGATGTTAACTTGATGTTCTCCATTTGCACAGGTGGAGAACACAAGTTACACACCTTCACTTGACTGAATTGAAGCATCCTGATTCCACTGACTGTCTATGCACACAAAACTAGAAAACACAAGTCTGGCAAGCTTTACTCGGATTGGCCGGCTTTATTCAACATCCAGGAGTGAAGGCATACAGATGTTTTTTTTCATTTCATGATACCAAGTCATGCTTATGGGACCAGCTTGAGAAACGCTTGCCAAGTTAGTGCAGCACACACTTTTTAGTTTTGTTGGCAGCACTAGGAAGTTAAGCAGTATGTGAAATGGTCAGCACTTATTTCTTATGGACATGTACAAATTCTGATCCCTTGAGTCTATACACATTTTCTGCTATTTTAAATCTGCTATTATGATGACATTTTACTTGCCAGTTTACTGTTTTGTATTGCAAATCAACCTAACCTAAATAGGTAACACCTTGCTAGAAATCAGCGACTAAAAAGAATGATGGTAGTGTTCTCAAGAAGTATTATATCTGAAGATAAAGCTGAGAAAAGCAGGTCAACATTAGACACAAGGTAACTTAGATTTTATGATTATGCATAGCCATAACAAACCTAACATCAAGTATTTTGTATACCTTGCCCTGCGAGCTATCCAAAGCTCTTTAAACACCGAATTAAACATATAAACGCAGAAACAACAGTATGTTTGTTCTTAGCTATGCATAATTCAGAAAGTTCATTATTCCTGGGGGGATATAAATAATACAACCTCTACTAGCTTCTGTTTGGTTCTGAGACTTGTAGGAGTCACTTTGAGCTTAGCCACTCACTTGACATGTCTAGCTTAAGTTTCGTGCACTACAGAATTACGCTTGAATTGAGACGTGAAGGTGAAGATTTGAGTCTTGCTTGTGACTTGCATATGTGTGACTTACTCCCACCTCTGCTTTTTCCCCACTGCGCCTGTGAGTGCAGATCTAAATTGGGTCCTGAGTCCCAGCATGATGCCTGCTGAAAATGAGGATGTGCTTGTCTGTATGTACTGTGAGACATTTCTCAGAGACAGATTGAATATTTAATGATTTCTCTTTTTCTCCTTAAAAGTCAAGATATCAAATGTTCCCTTTGATTGTTCTGTTACGACCAAGTTTCAAGGAAACGTGCAGATAAACTTTTAGGGACATGCTTCGGTAACACTTTACAATAAGGTGCTATTTGTTAACAATTATTTAATGCATTAGCTAACATGAACTAACAACGAACAATACTTCTACAGCATTTATTAATATTACTACATGTTAATTTCAGCATTTATAAATACATTACTAAAATCAAATGTTGTCACTGTTAACATTAGTTAATGCACCATGAACTAACATGAATAGCTGTATTGACATGAACTACCATTAACAAGGATTAATAAATGCTGAAAAACGAAATTGTTCATTGTTAGCTAATGTTAGCTAATGCATTTACTAATGTTAACTAATAGCACCTTATTGTAAAGTGTTACCCATGTTTCTTCTTTGGAATTTACAGGTAGACATTTAAGACAGCATGTTTTAAAATGACAGCTCATTAAATCTATTGCTTTTTGTTTTCTGAACATTTCACCCACAGTTTTGTTACAGGTTTAGAGGGATGACCAACGAATGTCATCGGATAACCATCGACAACATATTTTTGCAACACACCTTCCTGTTTTAAAGGTTTCCTGTGTTTTGTTTTCGTCCATTTTTATCCTTAAATCTGAGTGTTTTTCCTTTTCTCTCACGGCCACTAAACTGTAATTAGCGTAATTCTTTTAATTAAAAGACCTCAGAGCCTTTTTAGACACTCTGTGATAGCAGATGAGCCCACACACCTACAGCAGACGTGTCACTGACAATTAGAAAAACACGGCAAAACCATGCAGTCTTGCAGTCTTCACAAAATGGAAATGAAGAATTTCAAGGACATATGGCAAGAGAGTTAAACATTTTGAATAAGCTGATACACCTGTTTGGAGTGCAATGACAGTAAGCTCTTTTCGATTTTAAAGGTCCAATGTTTAATTTTTTGGAGGATCTATTGACAGAAATGCAATATAATACACATAACTATGTCTTCTAGGGATGCAACAATACAGCTCTCCCACGGTTCAATACGAACCTAGGTTTTGGCCCACGGTTTTCGGTTCGGTTCTTATGGCTTCGGCACATTAAAGTGTTTTTTGATTGTTTTATGCTTATGTGACAGTAAACGTGCGCTCAATGGGAAAGGCCAAAGATAATACTGTATATTAACAAGGTGCGCCACTGCCATTGCAATAAATTGGAAGAAATGCAATGCTAAATAGCTGCTTGGAGGCGCTCTTGCTATGACGTAAAAAGCTGTCCGAAAGGCCACCGAGTGGCATGACTTTCATTAAACGGACTTTGGCATGGTGCTGTAGACGCTCTTTCTGCATGTGCTGAGAGCAGCGTGAACGTGCTGCTTTCGTATGCAGTGTAAAAATACATTCTTGATGTGCCAAATTTGGACATGATCACTTTAGTACAACAGGCATACAATAAAGCCAGCCCGCGTCTGTTTGTCAGCATTATACTCGACAGCAGCACATTGCTTCTCGTGTTGCAGGCACCGCCCGACCACCACTCGCTATTAGATATTGGGGATGCGTTCATCTGTCTCAGCATACAGACAAACACGGACAGAGACAGTTCACAGTGTAAATAAGCGCACAGAAAAATGTAAACGCAAACCGGAAAACCGCAATTTACTTACACGTATTGAACCGTGGAGGTCGTACCGAATATTATATTGAGTATTGTGGCATCCCTAATGTCTTCAGAGGTGTATAAAGACCTTACATAATAAAGTGTTATGTTTTATTACCTTAGAATGAGCTATTTCTATCTACATACACCGTGGGTCCCCTTGCATGGAATTCGCCACGTTGTTTCTACAGTAGCCCTAAACGGACAAACTGCTCTACAGAGCGCGTTTCGTAAATATGTAAAACAATTATCAATAATATCAAGACTATAAACAATAATATTGCACAGATATTCCAGATATCAATAAAATATATTGCCAGGACTCCGCTTATACCCAACCCTGCCTACAACAGATTTGGAAATAATCCATTTGACTGACTGAGTATTAATGATATACAGCAGTCATTTTGTATTACTAGAGTATGAAATTACAAATCTACAGATGTTATGAGTATCCTCACCATGGCGCATTAAACTCATTATACGGGTCATGAATTGAGGTAAAACCCAGCCACCTTAATGATCAGAACAGCAGAAAGAATACAGCGCACCAGCATCTAATAAATATGTGGGGAAATGTGTAAATTTTCACAGAGCAGTATCTGACTATGGGCCACTGCATGAGACACCAGCTTGTGCAAATACAAGACTATCTGCGTGCGTGCGTGTGACTGTCTGCCATAAATGAGGTTATGAGGTGGATAATGTTACAGGGCTCCAATCTACTGTTCTCTCAAGTTTCTATACTGTAATTACATGCATGAAAATCTCCCTCTGTTCTCTCGTGAAATTCATGCATAATTACTTGCATAATTATAGTTCTCTCCATTCTGCCATTATGATTTTGTCTCGCTCGCCCAGGCTCTCTTTCTCCCTGTCGTTCGCTAGTTTCTCCTGGGCCATTCTATAGCGACATTTACAGTATTGAATGGCTTACAGCGCTTCTCTTTAGACCCCTCCTGAGCACAGTCAAAATAAAGAGTGTGAGGGGCCCTACTGCTGAACAGTGCCACAGACTATCTGCTCATATGTTTGCAGTTAAGAGAGCTGGGTAAGAAAGATGCAAAGATGTCAACTTTACACATTTAGTTTTTATGGAGAGTCCCAGCAGGTACATTTAGTAAGATTGCTAAGCAACAGAATGTCATTAAAGAGGGAGTAAAGGAGCATGGAAGGCTAAAGTGGAACATGGATAGGACCACGACAGCTGGATGTGGGGTCTCCTGACAGATATGTAATGCTGAATTTTTGTCACTTTTTCATGTTGGGGTTGTGTTAGTGTATTTGGATCAGTTTTTGGCTATCTATAGTAAAACCTGAAATCACCCAGAATGTGGGGGCCCGACAATGTTTTGAACAGGGAATGCATGCTGTTGATATGATCAAATTCTAACATTGCAAACAGGTTCAAAAACAAGAAAAAATGCCTTGTATAAAACCAACAGAAGTGTGTGTTACTATTCACTATGGGAACATCCACATTTATTAATCAACTTTGAATTAATTTAATTTAATTAAATTAAGAGGTGTGTGGGTGGGTAAACGTGTATTTTCTAAAATAATTTCCATTGTTGCTCAAGAAACATGTCATTGGCCTGCAAATAGCCTATGTGCTCACATGGAAAATCTTCCAAATGATGGCGCTTGTCTGTAGACATCGTATTAATTCCGCAACAGGTGGCATTTTAGGATTAACATAATATCGTTGCCGTTTTAAAGTCTACATAACACTTCATGATGGCTAATTATGTGAATGCCCTGAAGCTATTTGGTTCAGTTAGTTAGGTGCGCTATCTACTGGTCACTCAAGGTATGTTTTGTTTCTTTTCTGAGATGTCAAACTAACAAACTTAACTGGTCTACTTCTTTCGTCGTATTGTCATCCAAGTGTAATGACACACTTAACTTTAATTGAACCTTTTTCAATGCTTATGTCTTTGCCTTTTCGATGCAAGAAAAGCTTGTACTCGTTCACGTGCACAAATTCGTTCAGTAGAGTTCTTGCACTGTAAAAAATGATTTTTTGTTTTTTGTTGTTTCAACTTAAAAAAATAAGTTACCTTGTTGCCTTAAAATTTTAAGTTAGTTCAACTTAAAAATATTAGTTCACTTAATGAATTTGTTGCAAACTCGTTGTGTTGACTAATATTTTTAAGTTGAACTAACTTAAAATTTTAAGGCAACATGGTAACTTATTTTTTTAAGTTGAAACAACAAAAAACAACAAATCATTTTTTACAGTGTGTGTAAACTCTCACACATACCCACCTTATGTTGCAAGTCGCAAGGATAAGGATGATAAAGAAGCATGGTCCTGGATAGAGTTAACACGAGCTTCGGTGTGTTTGTTTTACGGGTGTGTAAATTAGCAGTAATTCGTTTGCTCAGTAATGACGCGGGAGCGCGCTAATTGGGGCAGTGTTGATGGGCGCGTAAATGAGCCTCTAGTGTGTTATGCTAATGAGACCCTGATTCTCCAACTCTCCTCCTGACTGAGCTGGTAGAAATAGAAATGTCAAATAAAATGTAATTTTGTACACAAACCTGTGAACAAAGGACTTGTTGGCTGGGGCTGGTGAAATAACGCACATCGAGTTTTATGAGCTTTTATTTCAAGCAATTTGACCTGCAAAAACCTGACATACTGTAGGCTACTCACAAAGCCTACCTAAAGCATACACAATTGACTACATTATACTATATGTTAGGCTATATATTATACTATAGACCTATGACACTAAAATACTAAAACATCATCGCGTTAGTTGTTTAAACCGTGGTATTGTTTTAAGTGCTTTGAAGTACCATGTAAATGACAAGGTACATTATTAGGATGCATTCAGCAATACCATCTGATGCCATCCATGTACCATACAGCAGCAGTACTGTTTTGTAAGGCATAATTTAAGAAAAGCAGAAAACTACATAATCTAAATCAATAACTCTAATTGTCATTGCTTTCCTGATACACACTTGAAGCCCATATCACTACTGTACAGACATCTTCAGTGTCTTTCGGGGTTTCGCATTTACTTCTTCACCTCCTCTTTTTCTTTCATGACTATAATGGAAAAACAAAAATATAAATGTAATTAAAGAATGTAAAATAAATAAGGATTGTGAAAAACATAACACTAAGGCCCAATCCCAATTCAATTGAAGGGGCGGGGGGAAAGGGGCAAAAAAGGGGGGGGGGGAAGGGGCGGGAAGGTGAGGGCGAGGGAAGGGTGAAGGGAGGGGGAAGGGTGAAGGGCAAAAGGGAAGGGGGAAGGGGCGAAGGGAAGGGGCGAGGGAAGGGGCAGAAGGGGCAAGGGCAGGGCAAGCAGGGGGGCAGGGCGAGGGAAGGGGCGGAAGTGGGGGCGAGGGGAGGGGAAGGGGCGAGAGGGGAAGGGAAGGGGGAAGGGGCGAGGGGAAGGGGCGAAGGGGCGAGGGCAAGGGGAAAGGGGGAAGGGGAAAGGGTGAGAGGCAAGGGGAAGGGGCGAGGGGTGGGCGAAGGGGTAGAAAATAGAATTGGGATTGGGCCTAATAGTACATGTTACAGTCGGCACTCTGGGGGTGATGGACTTTGCAGAGTTTTTGGCCATACCTCGGACCTCCAGCTTGCACTCCACTTCATCCACTCCTAGATCATTGATAGCTCTGCATGTATACTTCCCTCCATCAAACAAGCTTGGCTTACGGATGTTTAAAGTCAGCACGCCCTGGTTATTCCGCATGAGAAACTTTGGGTCCTCCCCAATAATCATCTTATTTTTCATCCAGATAATCTTTGGCTGGCAAGAGAGCAAGCAAAAAAGCAGTACTGTAAAATTCCTTAAAAACATATATTAGCGTGGATTAGTATTTATAGCTACACAAACGTACTTTGGGGTAACCACGGACTGCACAGCTGATGGCGGCGCTGTAACCTGCGATGACACATCTGTCCACGAGAGGTGTGATAAACTTGGGGGAGCTGTTCATGTCTTTTTCCTTGTAGGGCGGTTTATTGCATTTAAGACCTAAGAGAAAGCGACGAGACATTTTGCACATCTGCACATTTTGTACGTCTCCCTTGTCTAACACACCTGTCTCATCTTCACGAACTGAAAACCACTGCAATAATCAAGAAGCAATGCAATGTGAACTGTAGCGATTCACAAGAACTTTTCGAACTGTCTATGTAGCCTACCTGTTTTAGTGATGACAGCTGTGTTTTTGCTGACGCCGGCATCATCACTCAGGCCACAGACGTTCTCACTGAACACACGGAACGAGAACTCGTTCCCCATCACCAGATCGGACACGGTGCAACTCGGTCTGCGATTGTGCTCGAGAACCGTGAACCATTCCTGAAATTCACAAGTGAGTGAATGAGAGATGAGCAAGTGAATGAAGATGTGCACAGATTTTTTCTTCAAGGGGTCATGACGTGTTTCTTTATTATCCTGTTGCCTGACGTGTTATTGTAATATTACAATTTTTGCCAAAAAAGATACAAAGTTAAGAAACACATATGCTTGTAGTGTATATTTATTTAGTGTTATCAGCATGCTGGTTTCACTTCTGTCTTGCACAATAAAAACTGATATGAACCATGATATGAACTGAGACAACAATATGCATAAAATGGCCTAGCACATCCATTTGTGCCATAACTCATGTTTGAAGGCTTTCTGCTATCCACCTTTTTCGCAATGCGCGAAACGACCCATTATGCCTTGCGTGTGCGTGTAGGGCTGATGCTTTAGACTTGCGGTTCGCCGCTTGGTCCCATTAGTTAGGCATTACCAAGTTAGCTTGAAAGCTTTTAAACGGACGTTATAATACTTTTATGTCATTTAAAACAGCATAATGTCAAAGAGCAGTGTCTAAATTATTTCACAGGGGAAGCACGGGCATGAGTTTTTAACCTATACCGTAAAAAACAACTTTGTTTCTCAGCATAAGAAGTTGGAAAGCGACATCTACTGGGATAATGACATTAAACTCCAGCCAGCAGGCACATTTGATATATCATCTTATGTATGTAGATGGCCAAGAGCTTTAAATGTATAAAAACACTTTATGCAGCATTAAAATTGGACGAATTCTTTGCCATAACCATCAACAGTTCACATTTCTAAAGCGGAGGTTGCCGAGTCCAGGGGAGTCATAATCTAACAGGAAGATTTTGATACCCACACCAGATATAAATAAACCTTATCACATCGCGTTGGAACTTTTATAAAATTAGTATTGGAGACATCTAGATGCTTCAGTGTGACTGGTTCTGGTATGTCATGTAGCGATACAGCTGCTGTGTTGTTAAACGTGCCTTTATTTATAGAGCTACAATGCTGACTTGGCCAAACATACACTTCAATACATACATTACATACAAAATACTTTTAAATAGTATGTATTTCCTGCGTCATCCAATGTGAATACATATGTTTGAATACAGCGCAACTGTAATATTAAACTTAAACTTCATTTGATATTATAATAAATTATTATAATGTCACAATTAGCCCTGGATGTATGCTTCATGTGTTAATAGTGATGTGTTATGCAATAAAAATAAAGTAAATAACGAAGTAAACAATATGTTGTGATGTTTTTGAGAGGTGCAGCATGCAGTAGTCAGAGCTAAGACCAAGCCATCTTTAAATGTTATTTACTTTACGCTCTTGTTGTGTCATGGTGTAACACTCGTTGGTAAGGTTTTCTGAGCTTTCCGTGGCTGTTGTGACAGCATTTTACCGCAAAAATTCTTTGAGAAACTTTATTTTTAACCATTAACAGAAATGTCCTCTAACATAGTAACAAATACAAAACGGAAGTGCGGAGCATCAAACAGGAAGTCACTCGCGGTAATGGCGCCCTCCATGGAGACGTCAAGAAAAAGGTGGATATGTTGAACTCGGTACTGTACACGGCTGCAAGGATTTCCTCCCATTCATCTACACGAAGTCAGGCACTGATGTTGGGTGACGGGGTCTGGCTAACAGTCAATGTTGTAATTCATCCTAATGGCGTTCAGTAGGGTTCATGTCTGGGCTTTGTACATCCCAGTCAAGTTCCTTCACAGAAGACTCATCATTAAGTTGAACAAAATACTACTGTATGATGCGGAACATTACAAGGGGCTGAACACGTGCTTCTGGTCATATATGGCCCTGTAAATCTGTCTGGCATACGAGTATAAAAAGAAACAGAAATAAAGAAAGAGATGTTGTTATTCTAGGTTTACCTTGGTTTTCATGTCAGCCTTTTGAATGGAATAGCCAGTGATCTCACTGTTGCCATTGTCTTTCGGTGGTTTCCATTCCAAAGCAGCATTGAAGCCCCAAACATCAGTCACGGTAACATTCATCGGTGGCCCGGGCTTGTCTTCAAGTGTACGTGTGTGGAGGAAAAAGGACAAAGGAAAAAATGATGGTAGGTATTTTTAGCCAATAGACTAGTTAATTTGTGCTAATCTGAGGAAGGGCTACAAGTGAGCGAGTGAAAGAATGATAAAGATGAAAGAGAGAGATAAAATGATTAGAACGGGATGAGGACTAGAGAGAGGTAGAGAAAGTGAGCTCAAACTCAAAAGGAGAGAATAAGATTGAGAGAGAGGGAGACGTAGAGGTAGAGTTTGCGGCTGGAAGCGTTTGGCATTAATCCTGGGCATGCTGATGGGATGCTGGCAGCAAACTGTGACTAAATGGCTGTCTGGCTCATCTGAAGGGTTTTTGCACTCTCATTAGTTTACCTCCCAGCGGGAACACAAAGTGAGTGTCCCCTAATCCTATTCTAATCCTGTTCAACACACGGAATAATCCAAACAACACCCTGCAGAATAATCCCTGCAATCGTACTGACCTATGACACCCTCAATTTTGGTAAGAGTAAGTGTTTAATTTGAAACCTTTATGACAGTTTAGGAGAAAAAGCATCACTTTTGAAAGTGATCCTCAGACAGAGTTTACGGGGGTAACAAAATTACCCTGACTCGCATCTAACTTCAAAGAGAAACAAACCTTTTGAACTGTACATTTTAATCCTGTAATTTCATCCTTATAGTTGTGTCCCCAGTGATGTCTATAATGTTAATGTACAGTATCTCTACAGATAATTGAGCAGAATCTCGCACATTTTCGGTTTTAATGAACAGTTCTATTAAAATCTTGCCGTTCATACTAACCCACAATCTGGATCTGAATATTCGCTTTGTCCTCCATGTTCTCGATCTGCACGGAGAGTGTGTACTGTCCAGAATGTTCTCTAACTGACTGCCTGATGAACAGGATGGTGTCCACCTCAGATGTGCGGATATTCACCCCCGCTATGTCCAGAGGTGCACCATCCTTGAACCAGGTCACTATCGGACGCGGTTTGCCCTGAGAACAGAAGAGAGGGGAAACTTTACATGATGTTATAAGTTAACTAACTGTGAACTAATCTTACCTGTATGGTACAAAATGGACAAAAAGCTAAACTTTTAGGGTATTCATTGGACAAAATTATTTGGCAAAAAGCAAACCACAACATGGTTTTATTTCATGAACAGCCACAGAAAAATAAAAAAACTATTCCAAATTTTCATTTAATCAGCATTTCTAAATGTATTGCGGCTGTTTCAGTCCCGTTTCTGTTGAATTTCAACAAAATCAAACCAACAGCAATTTGAAAGACGGACAGCATGACATGACACATGAAAACTGTGATAAAAATCCAGGTTATCACATAAAATAAAGCAATAAGCCCCAAGAAGCAGTGATTTACAGTGCATTTTATAACAACGCGAAGCGGAGTGCCTAAAACCCCCTTAGCTGTTATAAAATGCACTTGTAACCCACTGCTTCACAGGGCTTATTGCTTTTATAAAACGGTTATTCCATATGCGTAGCAAGATTTCATAAAATAAAGTAAATAAAGTGATATTTAGGCTATGCAATGCAGTCAGCCGTCATAAATCGGGGTATTTTATATCTGCTTAGAACTCGGCTCAACCAATCAGAATCAAGGACCAGAACTGATGTAAAATCATTTTTGAACTTTTCCTAAATACATGTATTAATATTACTGTTGTATTGCTTAAAAGTGAATATGGACTAGTTTTATTTGCAGTATTGGATGTCTGAAAATATACAGAGTATCTTTTCTGTTATTTTGACCTGTTTCTCCAGTTTTCATTTTCTGAAAATAAATGCACATTTTTATTTTAAATATGGGAGAAATATTGTTAGCTGTTCACAAAAAAAAAAAAAAAATCAATTTACCTAGACACTTTCCTAGAAATAGTAAATTCAGACTGAAAATAATTTTGAAATGGTCGTTGCGGCTGTACCGTTATAAAAATGCATAGAAAAATAGATTTTAACAATTTTAACTACAATTTTATCTGTTATTTATATTTGTTGATCCTCCTTTGTGGTGATAAAAGACATTCTCCTGGGATATGTTTTTAAAACTCTGCAAGAGTGTATGAGCGTTATTTTGTCAAAACTGAGCTTTAGTTTATACTCCATAATGCAACATGCATACAACATTTTTGTAAAAACAAATTTGAAAAACGTTTTAATAAAGAGCGAAGGTGTCAATTGTCCAAAAAAAAGGACGAATGATTGTGCATTACGGACCTGGAAGGGAATGACAAGGTTGATCTTCTCGCCCACCCTTTTGATGTATTTAGTCCTAAGTTGCCGGGGGAGACGGATTTTAGGGCGTTCTGAAAACCAGCAGAGTTAGAGAGGGTAAGGAAAGAGAGAAAATAAAATGTGTTCAACATTACAGAACATGAAATTGAAGTGCAGAGACAACTGATAAAGTATGTTTAATATTGTATATTTAAGTAATCTACGTACACCCTTTAGAGATGTGTGTGTCAGCCTTACCGACAATCTCCCGGATAGTGACAGCTTGTCCTGTCACAGCTGGAGGGCTACGGCCAGCAATGTTCACAGCTGTCACCCTGAACAGCATCTTCTCTCCCACAGGCAGGCCTTTGACCCTGTAACTGTTCTTCCCAACAGGGGTCTCGTTGGCCTGCACCCATTCAGTGCCTGTGAGTACCACCGGTGGCAAAGAAAGAGCCAAACCAGCAAGATGTGTAAACATGTCAAAGAATGATCAAAAATTATTTTACTGTGATGGCATGCAGAATGAAATGACTTTGTGACCTCCAATAAGGAAGCCATTCTTAGTCAGGTCTTTAGCTATTAAGTTTGCTTTTGCCGCTTACCTCCCTCAACACAATATTCAATGAAGTATCCGTCAATCCCACCGGCTCCAATCCTCTCAGGTGGAAGCCATTTCAAAGCACAGGTACCATCAGTGACGTCATCCACCAACAGCCGTGTCGGTTCACTGGTTGGAGCTAGGACGGATGAGCAAAACAAGATGAAAGCATTCAGGTGTAAGAAAAGTCTGTGCCTATAGCCAAATATGTTCCTTTCATGTCTACACCGTTCTATCAAACAAAAGCTATAAAGGCGAAAAATATAACTTTTGGGACCCAATAATAAAATTTTAATTGGGACCAACCAATGGGCATGAAGGGTTTGGAGGTGGCGCTTGGCTGGGAGATACCAATCTCATTAACAGCAAACACCCTCATCTCATATAGCACGCCTTCGATCATCTTCTTGGCCTCATATGTTGTGGATTCATAAATGTCAAAGTTTAGCTTAGTCCACCTGGAAGAACCCTTCTTCTTTCTTTCCATTAGGTATCCTGGAATTACAACCAAAGCTGCAAGTCAATTTCTATACATACATTGAGAAGACAATGCATAACTTATGCAGCTGCTGAAAAAAATGAAGCGACCATTCCAAATTTTCATTTGATCAGTATTTCTAGATGTACTGTGGCCATCCCATCTAGTGTCTGTTGAATTTCAACAAAATCAAACATCAGGAGTGACAAAGTCATCCAACAGCAATGTGAAAGACTGACAGCATGACAAGACACAAATAAAAACCGAGGTTATCACTTGTCATCATTTGTCAATCATTTGTAACTTCTCCTAAATACATGTACAGATATTACTGTTGTATTGCTTAACTTGTTTTCTTTGCAGTATTTGAGGTCTGAAAAAATACAGAGCATCTTTTCTGTTATTTTGACCTGTTTCTCCAGTTTTCATTTTCTGCAAATACATGCAAATAGAAACAATATTTTTATTTGAAATTGGTGGATATTATGGTTGTAGTTCACAGAATGGAACAAAAATGATCATTGTACCTAAACACATATAATAGTAAATTGTAAAATCAGAAAAACTGACTTTTGAAACGGTTTTTCTGCGGCTGTATATATAAACAAAACTGATAAAGAAAACATTATAAAAACAAAAGCATATCATATTTATATAACAGACAAATGTCGAGGATCTGTTTTACCTTTTACTGGAACGCCACCATCAAATTTGGGTGGCTCCCACAGGATAGAGGCAGTGTCCTCTCCCACTCCAGTGCATTTCACATTCTCAGGTGGATCAGGCACATCTGAACACAATGCAGAGCTCGGTCAGATAAAGAAGAAAGTGGGCAGAATAATAGACAAAGGGGGGGACTATTTGTATTTAATAGACAAAATACAAATTAGATCTTGTTTGGTCTTACTAGACAGCAATAAGAAAAAATGAGACTCTTGATTCTTGAATCTCCTGAGAATAGTAACCTAGTCATCTCAAAATAATCAAAAAGTGGAAGCTACTGTATGCTCAGCGCCAAAGTTTGTAAATCGGTCTTTATGCATTGTATGTCTTTACTCTTGTCAGCAGTTATTTAAGAAATGTCTGTGACGTCTTTATATCATTGAGACTTGCTTTGTCCATTTTGACCTTACCAACTATCTTGACAAAGACATCAGCCTTGTCTTCTCCAGCAGGGTTGGTTACAGTGATGTGATATTGGCCCTCATCAGATCTCTCTGCCCCTTCGATAACAAAGCAGCTCAGGTTCTTCCTGGTCTCCACTCTTACGCGCCCCTCAGACTCGCCGATTTCCTGCATCATACACACACACGTCACATTCTCAAACAAACTGATACATTGGATATGTCACATTTCTTTCAAACAAGTATGTTTTGCAGTGACTCTGTGTAGGAGAATGAGTACATTTTTCAACTGGAGAAAATTAGTGTAACTGAATCTGATTTTAAGCAAACGTTCGTGCCATATGCCCATATGGACCATTTGGTCCGAATTAATTTGGAGGATTTGGCAGCGGTTCCGCACCGTATCTCCTTTTTTCCAGCAGACAGTGGGGGCAGGATCTCCTGTGATGTCAACATCAAAACGGAGCTTGTTTCCCGCAACGACGATAATGGTGTTTTTGTTGACCATGCTGCCGGTGGTGTCCAAGTGGATTTTGGGAGGTTCTGGATGATAATAATAGACAGAATTCAAACAGTAAAATGATTGGGAAAATAATTCATACAGTCTCAAATCTACGCATAGAGAGACTTTTGGATGTAGGTGACATACTTACCTTGACGAGGAACATAATCGATCTTGATCTCTGTGGTGGAAAAAGTTTAGAGCTCAGGGTCATGGTTGAAATTAACCAGGTGAAAAACAAAGAAACAAAACCTTGTTTCTGATTATATCCCTTACCCAAGAAGTTAAGTTTGGCTGAAAGGGAAAGAGCGTAACCATCAGGTACGAAGGTATAATCTCCTGCATCCTCAGGCTTGACACCATCTATCACCAGTTTGTGAGTCCTGAAATGCAAGCAATGAATGTTACCATGACAACAGCGATGTATGCATATTTATCTCTACCCAAAAAACAGCTGTATTAAGAATATCTGCCTAGTAAGGGTGAACACATGATGACTAAACTGTTTTAATGTCCTGACAATAGAGAATTCAAGGCTATCAGAGAAGTCAAGGTTAAGGTGAGCTGGTAAATGTGTGAATAGAAAAGGGGCCCTAGTGAGCAGACCAACATACCTGCCAATGTGTGTCATTTTGATGCGGTCGCTGGGAATGACCTCCACTCCATCCTTGAACCATTTGCCGGTTACTTTCTCATCAGACACTTCACACTTGAAGACTGCCTGTTCTGAGGCCTTCAGTGTCAGATCAGCTATATTCTGGAGGATCTCCAGCTCCTTCTCTGAAAAAGAAAACGAGCAGAGGACAATGTACCATTACCAATACGTAAAATACACTCCAAATTATTGCTGTTTGGCCTCAGAGTGGAAGAAAGTAGAGGAGAATCAAGAGAATAATCATGGAGCAACTGATGAATATTATCATTAGAAACACATTCCACTATTTTAAAGAACTACCTTCCACTTCCAGCTCTCCCTTGGACTCCCCCCCACTAGTGAACACATAGTACATTCCAATGTCCTCTGTAGTCGCCTCATTGATGATGAGCCAGTGCTTAGTGCCATCTTTCTTAAAGCGATACTTTCCATCTCGGCTCAGTTCCACTCCATCCTTCATCCTGAGTGAGATGAAGAGAGACAGCGGGAGAGCGAGACAGAGGGAGAGCAAGACAAAAATGGAGATTGCAAATAATGTTAATAAGAAAAAGCAGAACAAGGAGATCTATGGCTGGACAACTGAAGATGAAATAAGAAAGAATGGGGGCTGTATAAAAGGGAGCAAAGAAGGACAAAAATAAAATATGACAGAAAGAGAGAGAGAGGGTGAGACAGAAAGAGGACAAGAAAAGGGAAAGCATATCAAGGCTTTTGATACAGTAGGAATGGATGGGCTGATCTTGAAATACTGTATACTTTTGATATATGTGTTTTATTGAGTGATAAAATGACTGATTCTCACATTTAATGTTTTTTTTCTGGTGTTTTAATCAACATCCCGATGATGTTGTTTATTAAGCATTAGAATAAACATTAAACCTATAAACCTATAACTCTCTACTTGCGCTCAGTTGAATACAAGCAGAGATGCTGAAGAGCACAAGCAGTCACATACTGTACTGTGCTCATTCACAGCATTCATTCATAGTGTGTACCAGAGCTTATGACAAAAAAATAAACATCAAGGTAATGTTATATTTAATATAGGCTAATGGGTTTTTGTGGTGTTTGATATAACTTAAAATTCTAGTTGTAAAGTCCCCATGAAATCAAAATCAAAGTATTTTGGGCTTTTAGTATGAATGGCCCTAAAGACTATGTTTTTTGAAACCTTGTTTTTTAATGCTTATGTGTCAGTGCATACATTCTCATTCATATTTTTTAGTATTCCATATTGTTCCATATATAAATAATTCAAGTGTGCAATGGTTAACCCAGTTGCAACAAAATGATAAAGCACAAATACGGTTTATAAGTAAATTTTGTGTCACGTAAACGTGCCTTGGAGTATATTGTAGCAAAATAGACACTTGGTGTATTTCTTACAACTATTGAATCTTGTATCAGAATTTCTTTCATTTGGGCATTTGCAAATAAAAACAAATAGTCTGTAACAGGAGGTGCTCCATGAATGTATACTGTTTACAGGACCCAAAATGTCTGTCAAAAGTCTTATTGAAAATCGAAACATTAATGCCTTTGTGTTATTGCGATTGGTATATTTATATGACAATAATTAGAATATAGTCATATTTTGGAATTTATTGTACATGTAGAGAGTAATAGCAGCAAAATAGATTTGTGTGTGAATGTGATTGATAAACCAATAATGATTGACCAAAACAATGACCAAACCTTCAAAGCACATTAAACTGGCATTTGCCCTGTATTTACTTGGTGGTTGTTTATATGTGGGTCTAGAAGTTTTCATTATTTAAAACTTTTAGCAAACATTGTTTACATTGCTACAAGGCGTTCAAGTCCAAACCAGTTCATTCTTTTGAAAATATATTAATTCAGGGGTTTAGCTGGTCAACAGGTTAAATCTCTATGCTAGTGAGCTGATTTATTGACCACGTAATTTGCACTTAGAATTAAAATCCAATTGCTCTAAATTATCTGGTGGCCAGTAATCATATGAGAGTTATAAACTGATCAGTTTGGTGTATTGCCTCACCATTTCACATTGGCTCCCTCATCAGATACCTCGACCTCAAACTCTACCTTCTCCCCAACCACCACATGGATGTCATCCAGCATCTTAGTGATGGTGACTGGGGGCTCTGTTGGTATAAATACACCAATAAGCAGCTATTATGTATGAAAAATTAATAAGGGACCTGTGAAATTTTCATAAATGTCATTTATATAAAAGCAGAAAATATAACACAATGGTAATTACTATGCAAGGGCAGGTGGTGGCCTCAATGCTATACATTTATGAAAAACTTACAATAAAATCCAATAAAATATCCTTCCAAGAGCTAAAACAGACAGAAGCAGATATTTTAAAATAAATGGCCAAAATAACAAGGGAACGTAGGCCAGCAAAGACAGAGCTTTAAAATAATCAATAGGACAGATGGCTACCAGTCAAGGAACTGGACAAACCGGCCGCGGGACAAAAAACACACAATGCAGACGGCTGCAGATAAGCAGACAGAATAAATGAGTGAAATTTACAAACTAATGATGACAATGTACCTTGGACAAAGACCTCAGTGAAACTCTTCTCCTCCCCAATCACACATTCATATGCTGCATCGTCGGCCAGAGTGCACCTGTTAATAGTGAGCTTACGGATACCACCCACACTCTCAAAGACATATCTAACAGAGAAAGACAGATTCACAAAGTATCAAAGGATTATATATGAGAACTCAAGTGCCTTACAGTCATCTCCTAAATTTTACACAAGACAAAGTATTTCTTTACTCTTCAGTAAACGCATCTCACTTGGCGGAGGGTTTGATCTCCTGTCCATTTTTTAGCCATTTGACTTGAGCGTTGGGATCAGTGAGCTCCACAGAAAGCACAATTTTCTTGCCTTTCTCCACAGAATAAGCGGGATCCATTTTTCTCAGGAAGGCTGATAGAAAAAGAATATATAAACACAATGGCTAAACACAGCCGTGCTTATATTCAGTATGACTGCACAATTGCTTGTACTGTTAACACTTTACATAATCTGAATGTATGTGGAGGGTGTCTTGTCATTGCGTATCTCTTGTGTATCTCACCATCGCTCTTTTTGGGCTCAACCTTCTTCATCTTCTTTAGTCTCTTGAGCATGCCCCGGAGGTCAGTGATGCCGTATTCAAATGCAATCTTCTCATAGTCGCATGGTTTAGCCTTCTTCAGGATCTCCCAAACATCCACTTCCTCCTCAGGCTGCTCCTTTTGCTTTTTCTCTCTGAGGAGCAGATAAAAATGATTCATGTTAAGACAGACTAGAAAAACAACATGGAGAGTGTGGACATTGTACCAAACCTTTTCTTGAGTAAACCACTGAAGTCAAGCTCTCCTGCATCCTCTCCTGCATCTCCTCTGTAAATAGTAGAAGGAACATGAAAAACAAATCAAAGAGATTCCAGGATTTTGCTAGCAAAACAACTAAACTAACATAGTACATTAAGTTTATAACAAAAAATTAACAAAATAAACAATATAAGGCAAGGTAACATAATGCTTACTGCAGTACACAAATGCCCCCACACACACATAGCCTTTCATACAGTTCCTTGTAATTACAACCCCACAAAAATACTACTCAACATTATTATTTTAAACTAAAAATAAAAGAAAGCATAACAATCAGCAATCAACAACAAAGAACAAAAATATCAAACAAAAAAGCAGAGACGGACTGACACATGTGCAATGAAAAACAATAGAGAATCCAGAGTACAAAGCAATTTGTGTGTACAGACAGAGCCGATTCTTCCTATAGAGGCAAACTACGCAAGTTGAGTAGGGCCCCTGCACCACCAGGGGGCCTCCTTGAGTACTGAATCAAAAACACTATAATGTAAACAATACGAGGATTCAACTTTCTGCCTTCAGAGTGTTCTGTTACAAACTTTACAGGAATCATTTGGAAATTTCCTGTTTAATACTTAATTTATTTAATTACTGTGACATACGTGATGACATGCGCATAATGTGATGATGGAAACAACGTGAAGCAAAATAACAAGAACTAGAACTAGAAGGCATGTGTTTTTGTACTATTTTAAAGTCTGATTTAGTTTTGTCAAATTATGCAAGTACATTTGGAAACAGTTGCTTTTACTGGATGTTCGATAGTCGTGAATTTAGGGACCGTCTCCAAAGTTACATACACATTAATATTCTAACTTCAATAGCATTTACAGGGAATGACTTCACAAAACCAGCTGTACAATGTTCATGTGAGTCTCAACTATATTGTATAACTAATATTGTGTCATCACATTTAGAGAATAATTGATATGTTTTATGTTTGAATGCTTCGCTTTCTTGAGTAAACTATATTTATCATGTTTTGTTTGTGTTAATCACTCATTTGATTAGTAAAAAGCTAGATGGTTCCAGAGCCATGTGTTACTTTAGGTAAAGGATTATTTACATGTGAATCTAAATGTGAATTTAATTTACACTTAATTGTTCTTGCTGTCAGTTTAAAGTTTTTTGTCTTTCAGTTTTCATTTGTTTAAGTGTGTTAATTGATTTATCATTTTATTTCTTATAGTTAACAGTTATGCTCATCTAATTTTGACTATTATGACAAGGGCCCCTCACAAAGGTTTGCATAGGGCCCCCAGACATCTAGGATCGGCACTGTGTACAGATAAAACAAAAAAACACAAAAGCTGGTACAAAAGGAGACAACATGTACACAAACTCTCAGAAGAAAACCATCATAATAAATAAACATCTACCAGTAGGCTACAAACACACTAGCAGTCTCTAATGACACAGACACCAAACAAACTCACGATCGTTTGAACGCCTCCAAAATATTTGTTTGCTGAGCATCAGGAGCAGCTGGGAAGAAGATGAAACAAATGATGATGAAAAATCGTGAGAGTTTGATTTGCTCCACAATTTGATTGCTGTTAAAGCCAATAAATGTGTAGTGCTGATTTACTAAGTGCTGTGTAACTAACAAGGATGATCTAATCAGTAAAATACCTGCTGAATAATGAATAAGCTCAGAGATGTGCAGTGCGTACATACACCCAGGTGTGTAAACTCTTTTTATGAGTTGTCAGATGTTCTGAATGCGATTTTCAAACTGGGATCTGTAGACTCCCAGTGGGTCTCAAAGGGTAAATGTAAGAAAGAAATCCAGTGAGGAAAAATATTTCTTATTTATATCTCATTCTTTGTGAAATAGCTTTAAATGTTAAATATAGATTTAAATGTTGGTTCATATTTTTCTTTTTACTTTAGTGCTTATATCTTATATGATTCAAAGTGATTCAAAACGAAAGATCAGGTCACATATTGCTGCTGTCCTTCTGAAACCTTGTATCTCCGTATTTCGTCATTTCTATTTTTTGCCATAAATCATTATTATTAGTCACCCTTTAGGTTTTGCAGAAATATAACCAATAAAACTATTAAAAAGTGCATCATTTTTTTTAAACGAAATCATTTAAAAAGTACTTATTTTTTACATGTCTTGAAAAACAGCGAATTTGGACAAGGTTTCCGAATTACAGCGACTATATGTTTAAGAATAGCTTGTTTTTGTGTTGTAGATGTACATTTTCTATGAAATTAAGTTTGAAAAAAGTTAGAATTTTTTAATTCCATTTTATGATAGGGTCATCACACATTTGGGGGTCCTTAGCATTGAAAAAGTTTGTAATCCTTTTTTATCATGTATATCAATAAACATTAAAGTTATTATGATGATGATTATGCTTTTTATTGTTGTTGTTGACCTACACTGCACAAAAACATCCTGTAAAAAACTGTAATATTCCAGCAGCTGGACTGCCAAAAAAAAACATGTCAAATTGGCAGTTTATTTATTGATTTATTTACCACATTTCAAAAATGTGAAACGTGAAAATTCTGTAAAATAAAACAGTACAATTCCATAAAACTTCATTATAAAACTTGTTGTGTGATGTGTTACCTTCAACAGTCACATCAAACGTGCAGCTGTCACACTTGTCTTTGGCTGTGACCTCACAACGATAACCTCCTGCATGGCCATCCTTAGCCTTAATAATGGCCATCGTATAGGTGTATATCTGTCAAATAGAAAGTGCAGATCATTACTCAAAATGTCCAGTGGATCTCCAAGAACCAAAAACACAATCCTTCACTCACCTTGGTGTTCCTGTCATAGGTTTCTTTAAACTGCATGTGTTTGCCTGCCTTGCTGCCTAAATCCAACCATTTCCCCTTCAACCACTTCATGGCTGGCTTCCTTAGCATCTGTGAGGAGTCCACCTTAGCCACAAATGTGATATCTTTCCCTAATGTCAAGGGTGCAAAGAAGAGACATGTTTATCAATATACTGTATGTCGTTCAAATAAAAAACTCTTCCCTATTCACTAGGCCATGGGTCTTCATGGCTCCCAGAAGAGAACTGTTACGCAGAATTAATGGAGCTATACTCTAGGAGTGGATTTGAAGAGCTTTGAACTTTGTCCTTACCTTAAATTTTTGTTTCTTGATTTTTTTACATACAGTTTACATCCAAGTGTTGGATTAAATACAACAGCGAATCTGAGGAGGGTTGAGTTTGAGAATCTCACCTATTTGTACCGTGGCACTCTGAGGTTTCTCCACAAACAGACCAGTTATTTGAGACATCTCAGGCTCTTCTCCTGGGACATGTTCTACATGGGGTCAGAGAAACAGTGTAAGCTGATGCACTACTGACAGCTTAAAGGAATAGAAATTAAAGACAGGCTAAATACACAGACAACAAGAACAGAAATGAAGCATTCATCATGATACTTGAATCAATTATGTATTTGACATATATTATTCCATGATATAAACCCATGATAACAACGAAACAAAAGTTTGTGGCATTCACTTTCATCCTTTCCAGTTGCACTGGGATGTGAAAGACATTCACACAATTTCCTTTTGCATGACAAATATTTGGACTTTTTTCATGTATATGTCATTGACAATACATGCTAAAGGATTTGTGTGTCTTACCATCCTCAGGCAATTCTGTATCAGAGAAAAACAGAAAGACAAAGTAAGACAAACTATTAAAACTTAATAATACAGGCCAAGACGTCATGGATCTTCTAAGGTTGACAATATTAAGAGGCATTTATAAACACTAAACATACTAACATATAAAAAGAAGTGCATAGCCATTAATTAAGTTATTTTCTTTATTAAAAAGTCATACAAATCAAAACCTAACCGTATTGGTTTTTCTGCAAACCATCGACAAAGTGCTATTCACCGTATAGTATTTTATTGCATGGTTACGTTGAAGTTAAATGGATGCCTTTGATGGGTAATTATTTAAAACCAATTTTTCCATTCCCTTCCCTCACCTTCAGCTCTAAAGAAAAAAATATTGTAAAGTAAATATGAAATAGACAATATAAATAAAAAGTGTACTTTTTAAATGCACAGTCCTTTGCTGCAAAAACTGTCCGTGGTGGGACCAGGGCCAGATGACATCATGCATTTCCATAAAACAGAGAAAGAACGTTCTAGCACATTCGCTGTCTGTTTTATGTTTATGCAGGTTAATGTGATATACTGAACAGTAAAATCACAGTGCAATGCATAGTTTGGCTAATACTCAAAAAAGCTTAGCAAAATTCATATTTTAATACTCTTAAAGGGACACTTCAGCCAAGAAACAAAATTTCCCCATGTTTTCCTCGCCCTCAAGGCATCCTGACTGAATATGCAGTGGGAGTTATACTACCACTTATCCTTTTTCTTCCAAGCGGTAGAATTGAAGGGAATGGGGGACAATTTTTTGAAACTCCAAAAAAGTGCATCCATCGATAAAAGAACTGCTCGACACGGCTCTGTGGTCTTAATAAAGGTCTTCTGAAATGAATTGATGCGTTTGTTTAAGAGAAATATCCATATTGACAACGCTATTGATGATAATGTCTAACTTCCGTTATCCCAGACTGCGCGTAAACCAGGGGCTTGTTTTTCCGGCAGATGACGCTTGGAAGAAGAAAGTCATATTTAGTTAGGCTGCCTTGAGGGTGAGTAAAACATTGGGAAATTTTGTTTCTTGGCTGAAGTGTCCCTTTAAAAGGTCAACAACCCAATTATATAGCTGGGTATATAGTTCAAATACAAAAATGACCTAGATACACTTAACCCAAATTAGACAGACACCCAACAGAAGCTTAACACCAATGTCAGCCACTAAACATATGCACTGTGAAAATGCTTAAAGCTCGTGTCCAGCTCTCTGCGTTCTAAACTCAAGTTGCTAAATGTCAGATCCAGACATTTCCAACGGTGAAACATTCAGAAGGACACACTTCAGAGTATCAGTATACTACACATTCCTGGATTCTTAGGACTGGTCTACCACACCAAGAGTATAAAAATATAACAAGGTTGCGTCTGAGACATCAAAATGACGGTTATGGTAAAAGATTCATGTCAGGGGGAGTAGTCTAAACTTAAACCTATTGATTTTTTTAAACATCTAACAAAACATGCAAAATAAATCTTGTAAAAAGTAGCCAGAGGTTGAAACAACTTTTTGTTTATGCACGCCAGCACACATATATTGATATATACCCACCATTATATTTAAAGTATATATCTAACTTATTTCACCTGAAGTAAATATTTGCTAATTTGTTTTAGCAAATTCTTTATTTGAATGCAAATAACAGTACATCTTAAACCAAACTAAGCTGGTTTGCTGACCCTGGTTGATTTAAGCTGATCTTAGCTGGTTTAAGATGCCTAGCCAAGCTGTACTTCAGCTGGTCTCCCAGCCTGACCGGTTAAGATCTGCAAACTCAATTAAGTCAATAAATCGTTTGTTTATTGGTCTCATTTTAGCCAGTCAGAACCCCTGTGACAGACCTACTGTATAGGCTACCGACAGAGACAGTGACTGATGTTTGTTTATGTGCACAATCACAACGACGCAACTAGCACATTGACAAATAAGCAAACGCACACATGGCGAGACATTAGGAGGATTTCTTTCTCTTACCATCACGGCCCTCATCCGCTAAATGACAAGAAACAATGATAAAGCAGCACATAAAGAGAGACGTGTTACAAACACCAACATACAACACCATACAGCATAACTACTGAATTACAAAGTAGACACTTGGTCTGGGCGTCCTGTACTATACTGTTAAAGAGAAAAGAAAAGAAAAAGAAAACAACTGAAAAAAAAAACTCAAACATTGTTTTCAGCACATGGTTATGCAAACATTATCTTGAACCGTCATGTTGGACCAAAGGCACTGGTTTGAAATGTCATTAAATATTTAAAATAAAATAAAATAAAATTCTGTCTGCAGTATGTTTTCTTCTTGTATATTTAGGGACCCCAAGGGGCCCTCGAACTAACTGAAAACGCCTGCTTAGATAACTAAATTTCAAACTAAAAATATTTCTAGTATCTCTACACAGTATCTCTATTGTTTTTGTAAAATATTTAGCCTAAAAAGCTGTGTAAGCCCACTTTAAGCTGTATACGTTTGAAAAGTTACTTTTCAAAAACAGATAACTTAATTTTTATTTGAATGCACAATAAAAAAAATCATGATTTATAAAAATAAATAAAAACCGAGTTATCCGTTTCTGCGCTCTTCATTTATACAGTATATTTCTATTGCACACTAAAACAAAAATCCAAAACAGATTTTTAAAAAGAGCCCTATAGTCACACATTCGCACTCACCTTCTCATTTCATCATACCATCCTACCAAGTGCTTTGGCACTGCTCCAAAACATAAAACAATATCTTCTACAGTGCACATACTCCAACACGGTGTACACTTATAGAACAACTGTGTTGCATTATCATAATCAGATTCTGTGCACATTAAGTGCAAAAATGACTGAATTAAATGTTATGAGCTCTAAACCTTGCAGCTTAAACAATGATAAGAATATAGTTTTGAATATATTTAACATAACGCATACAAATAGCGTAAGGATTGAATTGTGTGATATACAAAAAACTGTAAATACAGAAAAATGTTTTAATGAATATTGCAAATCTACTGTTGTTTTATTTTGTAATTCATACAATACAGCAACAAGAAGATATCCTGCTGGTTTCATAATGTACTCGCAGCAGCAGTGAATTAAGTTTGCTCTTTTTATGAAGATATGCATTATGTAGACATTACCAGTCAACCATATGAGTACGTCTTTATGCATTTGCCTTTATGTTCAGTCATTTTAACGTTGATTGACTAAATGCATTATATGAACTGTGGGAATTTAGTTTGTTATTAAACGGTTCACTTCACAGAGAATTGCGAGTTGGTTCAGGTGTGGCTGCTGAGTGATGTTGATGTATAATTAAGGGCAAATTTCAGGTCTAAGGTTTGGAACAAGTAGGTTGAATTTGCAATATATATAATAACTGACTTGATGTTAACCTAATGCACACACATACAAACTCATAGAAGCAATGCAACCTCTTGTACCCCTGACAGACTGAATTAAGACTAAAGGCAGGAGAATATTCAGGTGACTCACCTTCTGCAGGCTTATCTGTAAAAGAAGAGATACAGAGAGTGAGTCTGCCTGCTTCGGAAAAAGGAGTAAAATCTTAACGGTTAATACTGAGTGTACTGGAGGTGTATTAAAGGGGTCATATGACACGGCTAAAATGAATATTATCATTTGTTTAAGATGTAATGTAATGTATATACACGATTTAAGGTTCAAAAACGCTGTATTTTCCACATACCGTGCATGTTTGTATCTCCTCTTTGCCCCGCCTCTCTGGAACGTGCAGATTTTTTACGCTTCTTACCATATTTGGAACAACAGGTTCCAAACCAATTGTACTGACAGGTACGCCCACCTTACTTGCGTAAACATTTGGGCGGTCTTAGTCAACTCATACCACGAACTGACGTAGATTTGTGGGGGTGTGGTTACACGAGGCGTTTCAGGCAGGTCTGGGTGAGCATTCGCTTTTAGATAGAATGCATCTTTTGTTCCAACACTTTAATTTTTGCAATTTTACGTGTCTAATACATGCATGGGCAACTATTAACACATCAAAGACACATACAAACATGTATTCGCGCCATATGACCCCTTTAAGATTGAAGAGATCACAGTTGCAGGTACTCACCAGCAGGGGGAGCCTCCTGCTTCTCTGCCTTAGCAGCTGAAAAAATTAAATGTAAAGTTAGTATTCAAAGAAGTCATAACAGTTTAGAAACAAAACAGTCCTGCGATTTTTAAATATCTATACTAAAACACTAATACATTTAGTCAGAGTCTATCTAATTGCAACCATCATGAACATACAGGCAACTAAACACAACATACATACAATCTGAATCAGTATGCTCATATTTGCTAGCATAAGCTAGTTAAAACATTAAATCTATAAACCATAACGAAACAAAATTCCATTCGCTTTAAAGCTTTTCAAGTGACTAGTCGTAGGGGTGGACCCCATTATAAACTCATTTTCCAACACATGAACTGTCTTTTAAAGTGCTGATATGTTTTACAAACAGGGCATTTGAGAATCTCCTCTATCCTTTGGTCAACATTAGGTGTGAACAGCTTTGCTGCATACTGCCAGCCTCCTCCTGCAACCTCACCATCCATGTCTCTCTCTCTCTCTCTCTCTCTCTCTCTCTCTCTCTCTCTCTCTCTCTCCTCAAGACACAACCTTGGCCCCAGATTGACTCCTAAGGACCTGAGGGATGGGTCGCCCCTTTACTCTTTAACATTAGGATATAAGACACCACACTTGGCCTTGGCCCCCAGGGTCAGATTGCGTGCCCGCCCTCAGGTTCTGGTCTCTGCCGGCATACCCACGTCCCGACACGTCTATTTTTGATTAGGTTTGTCTTTCAGAGCGCAATATGTTAATGGTTCTCAGGCACTTCTGGTATATCTCCTTGTCTCAGAGGAGTAAGATCCAGCGAGTTATAAATGCTTCTCCTGCCTCAGGATCTAAGACCCTGGGCTGAGATGTCCATCCAAAAAAGGACACGGGTCACCAGAGAGTTGTAGGTCACTTTTTAACACGAACAAGAACATGTAACAACTTGGATAATTACTGTAAAATACACAAGTGCTCTGAGATGATATTATGGACTCGTGAGGAACAGGTCTGGCAGCGTTAATTCACTTAATAGAGTTTAGTTATAATATTAAAATAAGACATATATCCTAAATCTACTGCTAGCACTGTAATGTGTGCATGTAGCTTGCTGTTGCTATGGAAACAAATCTAATTCACACACTTGAGTAAACATCTATTAATCTATTTTATTTGTCTGGCCTCCCAGCCTTGCAAAAAATGTCCACGCCTCTCCACTTTGGTATATACTCCTTTAAGCTTATGGACCAGCAAAATGCAGCTGATAAAGGTCAGGCAAATGGCTGGTTAACTAGGCTACTTGTTTTTAGGCACCATTTTAGGGATAAACATCCAAGAATATGCTGGTATTAGTCACAGGGTACTACCATAGTTGCTTAGTAAATTTCTTTGTTCTATTAAACAAAAAATAAGATATTTTAACAATGTACGAAGGCAAACAGTTCAGGGGCACTATTGACTACCATTGTCATTTTTCCTACTATGGTAGTCAATGGTGGCCAAGAACTGTTCGGTTACAAGCATTCTTCCAAATATCTTTCTCTGTGTTCATCAGAACTAAAAAATGTATACAGATTTGGAACAACTTGAGTGTGAGTAAATGATGACAGAATTTGTATTTTAAGGTGAACTGTCCCTTTAAGTCAGTCAGTCAGTTGGTCTAAATGAAATTGCTAGTCAGTGAGACAAGTTGTTAAGACACAGTTGTAACTTAGCAGTAGGTTTATGCAGCTGGCCCCTGGTTATGTTCTACAGAGGCAGACACATTTTTATGAATTTTTACATAAATTCTGTAAAGGCTTTTACTATGTCACTCCACCCTTGGTGGGTTCTTTGGTTACCATTCGTCAGCACTGCCTCTGTCATTCAAGTCTTGGTTATGATCACTGATACACACAATCAAGGTGCTAAAACTTAACATACACTCACACACACACACCTTCTAAAAGTGTGAGTGGAGGCTAATGTAACCATTTAAAACGTACTGCCTTCGCAAAACAGCTAATGCACATAGATGTAGACTTATGGGATAGTTCACCCAAAAATGAAAATTCTTGCATCATTTACTCACCTCGCCCTCTTGTCATTTCAAACATGAATGACTTTCTTTCTCCTGTAGGACAATTTTTTTTGATGAATGGTGAACAACTACTGCCACACTGACACAAAACCACTGAGACATCTCTCAAAATATCTTCTTTCGTGTTCCACAGAAGAAAGAGTCAGGTTTTAATGATGACATATTTTTGCATGAACTATCCCTTCAACTAAATTAATTTCTTACAATTTTTTTATAATTCCTTCTGAATAAGGCGAGCCAGAACACAGCCAAAGAGAGGTATCCAAGAGGACACCAAATTAAATGTGGCCATGTTAAATTAGCACAGAGAAGATTCGGGTATCTAAGTGTATGTTTCATGAACATCACATGAGAGAAGTGTAAACGAGTTGGTCTTAATCCCTCTCCTCTCCTTTGCCTCCTCAGTGACTGCATAACACCCCATCTTCACACATAAATCTATAAACAGACTGGAGAGACTGTCTGTTTTCTTTCCTCTTCGTTTCGGAGGGATACAAATATGGAAGCATCTAAACATTAAAGCATAATAACCATTACTGTTTCGCCTTGCGCCAGGCTAATGGATCACACTGCTATTCTGAAACCCAGTGAAACATCCACACACTGCACTGAAATTGAGAACAGGAAGAAATTCCAGCATCAGCACTTTAAACTCATATGTGGCTGCACTCTGAATTTGCTCACTTTAGTTACATAAACCTTCAGCGCATCTCTCTGCTTTGCTGACAAAACACTCTCGCTCTCTCTGTTCTGTTAGGAAACCTCTGTGGAATGTTCACTGAGTTAATCTCTTGAAACATTTACTTCACTACTGTCTGTATCTGCTCCTGCAGTGGCGGTGACTGTATCGCAATAGGAAAATGCCATCTTTAAGCCATAAGATTTCAGCACAGTTGAAATACAGATGCAATCAAAGATAATTTAATGGTTAAGGTGTGATAAGAACAGACTGTCGGGCCTTAGAAACCATCACACTTGATATCTACAGTTTTAAAGGAAAAACTCTTCCTCCTGTTTGTTGACATCCGCAATGTAGTTAAAGGGGTAGTTTAACCAAAAAAAACATTTTGCATCATTTATTCACCCTTGTGACATTCAAAACCTGTATAACTGTCCTCTGCAGAACACAAAAGAAAATATTTTGAAAAATGTTTCAGCGGTCTTGTGTACATACAATGGAAGTCAATGGGGGCCAATGTTGTTTGGTTACCAACGTTCTTAAAATATCTTCTTTTGTGTTCTACAGGTTTTGAATGCCATCGAGATGAGTAAATGATGACAGAATTTTTATTTTTGGCCAAACCATCGCTTTAATGGTGTCAAGTTTTCCAGACATCTTTGGATGTGATAACTGGGAGCAGGGACCCTGAAGCTTTCACTTTGTGTGTCTTAAGTAAACATGTCAATCCATCTTGCTCCGCATTAATGTTGACAAATTTTCTTCTCATAGCACCCTATACTATATACGGTCTTGATGATGATTTTCGACTTGTCACTGCAGTGTTATACAAACAGAATCTGAAAAGACGCTTGGAGTGTTTACAATCAGCCTGTGATGTGTTTGAGGTGTGACTAACACATGAAAACTGTGATCTCTGCCACTCGAAAGTGTAGCATACAGTACTGCCAACCCAATCCAAAAAGGCCTTTTAATATGTAAAAATCCATTTTGCAATGTGTGTAACAATTTTTCACTGAATATAAATAAACAATACAAATAAAATAAATAATATTTAAAACTAGGGCTGCAACTAGAGATTATTTTGATAATCGATTAGTTGGACGATTATTTTTTTGATTAATCGGATAAAATGTAATTACATCTTTTGCTTATAAGTAAATCAGATATGGGAAAAGTATACACAACTGAACTCATTAGCCTTCTCCTAAAATGTTGTGAATATCTCCATAATTAACACACCTGGTGAGTTGATTCAGGTGTGTCATATTAGAAGCAACAGACAATAGTCTTTCCCAAAGGTGGGAGCGAGGGGAGGGTCAGCCAAGGAAATATTTTTTTTGTGCCATGAAAAGTGAAATATTTGTCATTCAAATGTAGTGAAGTACAATAAAAAGTAAACAGAAAATGTAATACTTAAGTACAGTACTCACCTTACTTCCCACCTCTGAACTAAATAAACCACCAAATCAGGGTATTTAGCCTAATATGTACTTTGCAAATTGCAAACGCCACAAATTGTGTTTTACTAATATAATCTTTAATTTTGTCATTTAAAACGCCTCTCCCCTTTAAACTTTAAAACTGCGCAGCTTGAAGAGATGCATGCAAAACACGTCTGACTTTAAAACTGCTCATCTCGCGCTGCACGAAGAGATGCATCCACGGAGAGACACGTCTGACTTTAAAACTGCGCAGCTCATGCTGCACGGAGAGACACATCTAAAACGGTCATTTTAAAGGGAAGAAGATGCGCTTGATTTATAACTGCGCAGCTCGCAAGTGACGTCACAGACCAAATAATCGATAATGAAATTCGTTGTTGCAGCCCTATTTAAAACGTCTATGGGGTCTTGGTCTTAAGGCTTAAATTTGTTCTGCATTGGTCACAATCTAAAAGTGTTAATTACAAGAATAACAAGTGTCTTTACCATTACAGTGAACTTATAACAAATTCATGGCTCCTTACAGTAGCAACTGAACTCAAAACTAGTTGAGTTAATAAAGGCTCCAATAACTTTCAGTTCATTAATATGGACAGACAATTCTTTGAACATCAAGAATCAGGATATGGGCCTTGAGAGGTCTAGTGTTGGTCTGAGTCTGGACTTTAAGGGGTCTACGGTCTAGTATTGTCGTGTGAGTCTTTGGTGGTCTTGTATTGATCTGGGTCTTGGAGGATCTGATCTTGACTTCAACCCTGATGTCCAATAAATAAAATAAATTAAAATAGCTACAATTTGAGAATAAGAGCATTTTAAAGGAACGGGAATGAAATGCATGAAATGTTCATGTTTCTAAAATTATCCCAGCAAAAAATATGTTTTTTTTCTCAGGCCTCATTCAACAGGGATCCAGATTGAAAGCAGCTATTTTTACAAGCAGGAGTGTGATGAAGTGCCACTGGCATTAGAAACATTTGGAGTGGATACAAGCGCACGGAGGGTCGTCGGCAGATGATGAAGTTTCCCTCTTTTATGAGGATTGAGAGAGTGATTCTTTTGGCAGCGAGGAGAAACACTTCAGTGTGATGGTGCATAAACTATCAGTCTCCCACTGTGGGTGACGGACATGATGATTTGAGTTATAGAGTTAGATCGTAAATATCTCCTTCCTGCATATTTATATTAAATGATAGACGAGAGGTTGAGGACAAACATGGAGACTGGGATGCGAGAAAATGGTGACTGTGCAGGAAGAGGGATTTACACTAGTTTAGCAGGGTGACTGTTTATAATATCTGGTCATGGCTTATGTAGCCAGAGAATAAAAATAAACTTGTTGCTATGCATCATTATGTATGTAATTACAGTATAATCTATATAAAGCTATTAAAGATTTAAAGTTAGACTGAATATAACTTCAGCTATACTATTATATGTGCAAAACTGTCTAAGATGACCAAAAAAATACCGGTTTTCCTCTCCCTCATCTTTGATTGGTTTACCAAACAGATAGCCCCAGCCCCAGACTCATGCTATTGACAACGATGATGTATTTTGATAGTGTCACAGGGTTCAACTTAAGAAGACATTTTAACAGAAAAAATCAGTCTTCTTCAGGTTCTCACATATAAACAGAATAAATACTTTATTATAATTTAAAATATGATTCAAGTAACATGTAATATATTTTATAATAAATTAGTCTCGCCAGTTTTTATGAACTAAAGACAGGCTATCGTTATACAATGACAAACACTGTAGTTTATGTGATGTTGAAATGAATAACAGCCTCTGACAGTAATCTCTCTCTCTCTCTCTCTCTCTCTCTCTCTCTCTCTCTCTCTCTCTCTCTCTCTCTCTCTCCTTTCTCTCTCTCATCTCTCTCCTTCTCTCTCTCTCTCTCTCTCTCTCTCTCTCTCTCTCTCTCTCTCTCTCTCTCTCTCTCTCTCTCTCTCTCTCTCTCTCTCTCTCTCTCTCTCAGGAGATGTCACGCTATGATGCAAATGAAGAGGATTTAACAGAGATAAACAGATACAAATTGGCACAGTGGTTGTAATTGTTCTGGTCTTGTCTTCATTAAACAGGATCACGGTCCAGAGCAGGGGTGCTCAATCCTGCTCCTGGATATCTACCTTCCTGCAGAGTTTAATGAAACACTCCTGAACCAGCTAATCAAGGACATTAGGTTCTTGAATATTTCATGATTTACGATCTCCAGGAGCAGAACTGAGCAGTGCTGGTGTATGGAATATTCAATAGCAGTTATGAATACCGTCATAGTACGCATAGTACGATATTAGGTCATGCAACACATATCCCATTACGGTTATGTTGGAGGACATATTCCTGAACCTTTAAAAGTGTGTGCTCATACATCTGTGTGCGATCCATCATGAATAAGACACATGCCAAGGAGAGCATTGTGATGATGATGGTATAAGGTCAGGCTGTGCTAGCACAGTAAGAAATAAGACATTGAATGCCAAGACACCCAGTCATCCCTGTCATTGTGTGTATGTGTGGGTGGATTTACTTAGATATACTCTGAAGGAATTTGTTGGATTATTCAGACAAAAACTCCATGGGGATGTATGAAGATGCAAATTAGATTAAAAATTTGACAAAAAAGTTGACTATTTCTTAATACTCTGGTTGTTTTATTATAATGGGTTACAGGGCACGAAGGGATAGTTCATGCACCCAAAAAAATTTGTCATCATTTATTCACCCTCATGTCATTCAAACCCTGTATATGACTCTTTCTTCAGTGAGATGCAAAAGAAGATATTTTTAGAAAAGTCTCAGTTGTCAAGTCAATGGGGGCCAATGTTGTTTGGTTACCTACATTCTTCAAAATATCTGCTTTTGTGTTCTGCAGAACAAAAACAATCAAACAGACTTGGAAGGACGTAAATGATGCCAGAATTGTGACCTGACCTGTCACAAGCCAGTCATTCAACTGCCATGCTTAAACCTGGAAATGATCTCAGATCACGTCTGTGCAGTCCTACTTCACTATTATAGTACTATTATTACAAAGTGTCTATTATCACAGAGCAACATGCAGGGGCACACCCGTCTCCAAACACATGACCACTGTCAACATGTCCATTTGTAAAAGTTCACACCCTACAGACTGCTCAAGGTTGCAAGGCTATTCTGGAAGCTGTTTATTAAAGAATCGTGCTCCCCGACAGTAACTATGGTTCCAGGAGATCCAGACAGACTTTATCTTGACAGGCTTTCATTCACAGCAAAGAGGGTTGTGTGTGGGGTGGAAGGACTGGGTATGTGAGTGTACAATTTAAGAATCAGTGAAGTAAAAGATGGTTCTTATGTGTGGTCCCTGAAGAGTGAATGTGGGATAAATGAGGAAAACATATGAAATGAGAAGAAATTAAATGAGACAAAGGGGTAAAGGGGTAGCAGGTCACAGCTTACTTAAGGGCCAAGTTATTTGACACTGCTGATGTCATGCTCTCAGACTGCCCATAACCCTTTAATACACCACATGTGAGGTAATGGGGCAAAGTTACAGTAGAAGGAAAAAATGAATCATAAGAGACACTGAAGACATGCAAGGAATGGTCACACAAGACATAGCAAACATACTGACATGATCACGTGATTTTAAAAGGTCATTCTGGGGAAAAAACTTGCTTAAGCGTATGCTAAGTGTGTCCCTATGACTTACTACTGTTGCATAGATCAGTTTGGCCAGTTTGAATGTCTCCATTGAAAAAAAACCCTACATAAATGGAGCATAAATAGCATAAATTCCTGAACATGACCTGTGTAAGAATTATTGCATTTTCCCATTTGCAGTTAACTGGAATTTCTAGTTCCATTTACAATAATTACAAATATTATCCTCTGTTTTCCACAGTTAAGCAGCTTAGTGCCACAATCACTGTATATTACTTTCTGATGCATTCCAATGAATCAAATGCATTTTCCTTACTATTCTGCTGTGATATTATAATGCTGACTTCCAGCAGGAACACAAAACCTCTGTGCCCAATCCCTGTGCGGGGTGCCCAATCCCGCTCATGTAGAGGGCCAGTGTCTAGTCTATTTGGTCATCAGTCATCCTTATCCAACTTAGCAGCAGTAATAATATAAAGATCTCAATGTCACACTGATGGGATTGATTTTGAATTGTACTGTACTGAGAGGAGTTTAAAAAATAATCAATAGATTCATTTTCAAAATCGGAATTTCACCTGCAGGGTAAGTCAACCAATGAATGTTTAGACAAAGGCCATTATTAGAAAACATATCTGCAGGGCAAACACAAATTAATCTGCCACCTATGCATGTAGCTTTATGATCTATTCCTGGAGTATTCAGATTAATGTTTATTTGTAACTGAATTTAGAAAAATGTAATGTTGTGTAATGCAAAGATATTTCTATCACTGCTTGATATTTACTGACACATAACCGAGAAATAAAACTTTAATATCCGGGTGAAAAGTATCCCCTGTGTTTAGTCACATTGACCCATTTACATCCATTGTTAGCTGCCAAAACATAAAACTGATATCTCACTCCTGTTGCTGCCAACCCAACCTATAAAACTAATCTTTCACCACCTGTCAGAGCTAAGATGGTGTAACCATCTCCTTACAATAAGTTATACATTCAGACCATTGATTCAGACACCTTAACCACATGAAACTGTTTTTCTCAGTCAACAAAGGATGTGATTCAATTCTTGACTGACCAGTAAATGAAATTGATCATGAACGCATCTTGTTGGCATATACGTAAACTATATGATTACAGAGGAAACACAAGTGTGGGCCAGAAACTTTTCAATACAGCTGGAAAAGGGCATGATTTCTATAAGTGTAATGTTAATTCAATAAAAACAGTGATGATGAAGATAAATTGCTGTTGTTATAAATGCTGAATCGTAAATGAAAGGCTTACCTGGCTTCTTTGGTTCAGGCATGATGGTTTGTCATATGTCGGTCACTCTCACTTTTCTTTCTACTATACTTTACAAATCTGTCATCCCTTTTTATTTACTCCTCCCTTGGCAAGCTTGTCCCCACCATCCTTAAGAAACATTGAGGAGGCCGGGCGAGGAGAAAAAACGATGCAGGGAGGGAGAGTCACACAACAAGTGTCACTTGAGATCCTATGGGAATCCAATTTGTCTGTAGTAAGAAGACCAGAATAAAGAAAGAGACCAGAGTGAAACCAGGATAGACATTGTAACGAAGGCCAAATGTTAACTGTTTATCTTCTTAAAGGGCCAGTTCACCCAAAAATGAAAAAAAATGAATACCACTACTACATTTTTTTTAAATTGTCATCTTTATTAACCCTGAAAATGTTTCATGATTTTTTATATGCTCGATATAACTTTTACCCCTCTGTGGAAATGGCAAAAGGTTGTTTGAAAACACAATATAAGGTTGAATCTGTCTGGCACCTGTGATCACCAATGAACAAATATCAATCTGACAAATAGGCCATACTGATATACAGATTTTTTGCTGGTTAAGATAGTTAGGAAACCACTAGCATCCTAGACACAGGCATCCAAAACAACATTTGCCCATTGCTAGTTAGGCTCACAATTTCAGTTGCTGAAATGAGTCTGATAGAACGCTGTCAGGGATGTCAGAAGTACATCTGAGAGCTGAACGCTGACCCCATAGCTCAATTCTCTAACCACCCCTTTTATTTAAGAGAACATGTGATGACACAGAACACATTAATTAGGCCGGTACTTGCATTCTCAATACTGATCATGAGAAGTATGTTTAGTTTTACTTTCACTCTTCCAAAACTGCAGTTTAGCAATACTTAATGAATCTTGAAACTCCAATAAACCTTCTGAATCAACTTTAATTTGGGAAGGAGAGGACTCTGCTATATTTAGCAAGTGCAACTTGAGAGGCAGGTATCAAAGAGAGCAAGAAACAAACGAGAGCAATAAGGGACTTGCATACACTCCACAAGTACACACACACACACACACACACACACACACACACACACACACACACACACACACTAGAAGCTATATATACACTTCTATTTCCATTAACTAGACCTCAAAGAACTCCAAACAAATGACACACTATCTACATACACCTCAGCAAATAATTTTATTGATTGATTAATTCACTTTCATCAATATTCGAGTTCTTTTCTGTGAGTTTACAGACATGTTAAAAGTTCTGTGTGTCATTTTTTGGAGTACAGAAATGCAATATAATATAAATAATGCGTTCAGGGGACCTTATATAATGAAGCGTTATGTTTTTATTACCTTAGAATGAGCTATTTCTATTAGGGCTGTCGCGATAAACCGACGATAAATATCACGTGATTTATGCATAGCTTTTGAGTGAAGTACGGGAAAAGGCTGCTGCATCCGAAAGCCAGAGGGCGCTCTCGTGCGGAAACTCCAAATACGCACTGCAGAAGAAGACCATAATACATTCTAGAATCTAGGAAATGCCTATGGACATCTATTTATCACTGTTACTCAAGCCTCATCAGGTATTTTATGATAATAAAGTATATTTATAATGATCATGTTTGACGGGTGTTGCTTTTTCAAATGCACATTATAAGCGACTCAAACTCGCACTGCTTTTAGATCGAGCAGCATTTCCTACTGATCCCAGAGACGTGCTTCACGGACAAGCTACGCATTAAAAAAAATATCAACACATTGCATATCGCAGCCAGCTTGATTTCAATAGGATTTAGTGGTATCGCGATAAATTATCGTGCAGCCCTAATTTCTATCTACATACACCGCGGGTCCCCTTACATGGAATTCGCAATGTTGTTTCTACAGTAGCCCTAAACAGAAAAAACTGCTCTACAGAGCGCATGTCGTAAATACGTTATCTCCTTCAGCAAAGAAGCGGAAAAAAAATGACAACATCCTAGTCCTGTGTCAGCCGCCATAGTGCTTCAAAAGCAGGGGTGGAGTGAGCTGTTGGTTGCAATTCGCAACCTCACCGCTAGATGCCGCTAAATTTTATAAACTGGAACTTTAAGACACATTTAAATATGAAACTCCTCGGCAAGGACCTCGTGGAGTTTGAATATTAGTACAACAATATTTCTGTTAAGCAGGTTTGAACAAAGTGCACCATGAAAAGCACTAAATTTTAAACATGCCTTGGCAGAATTTTGGAGGACCCCTCATTGACATGAATTTAAATAATTGTATTTAATATACACGTGCTCAACGCTTTGTCTCAACCTAAACCTCAGTATTTCTACTAGTTGGTTTTGCTTCATGTTTTTCTCTTTTTTTTTAGAAAACAACAGCAATGTAACAAGACACCAACTGGTCCAAAGTGCTATTTTAATCTATTTGATTAAATTACAGCTTAAATATGGGCTTGGTAAAGAGATAAAGCATGCATCAAATAGATGCTCCTCAACAGACTATGAACAACTAAGACTGCTCCATAATGAAACATATACCGTAAGACGTAATGCTCCTTTACATTAAAATGTCAAAGCATGAGTCTTATGACACACATGCCTTTATGATAGTGAGATGGCTAATTATAGTTATGAAGGCGTGTTTTCCCACACTATTGTCTGATGCTGTGCTGACAGAGAGCAAAGGCTGGATGGAATAGATATTAGTTTCAAAGTAAGAATGCCTTGGAAATCACATGAGAGTTCATGGAGAACCTTAGCTCTCCTGCTGAAATGGTCTATTAATCAAACAGGCTATCAGAGAGACGTGTTTAGTTAGGGTAATGCCAATACTCCACGCCATATCACTTACTCCAGTGTCATCTGATTAATGTAATGGAACGTGTGTGTGTGTGTGTTTGTGTCTTGCCATGGTTCTTAATGGTAGTTTGTGGGTCCCTAGATGCAGTATTGATTTGAGGGGAATTGTGTAAAGACAAACATCGACTTTGCTTTACAGAACAATAGAAATAGAGCAAGAAGTAATCGTGGGACACATATTGTAATCGATCTAAGCATTGATCAACCTGTGCCAATAAGCGTTCATCCTGCAAATGTTTTATGCAGTTATTATCATATTGACAGTTAATTAAATTTCTTACAAGGACGGTTATTTGGATAATTACCAAGTTGTTGGGAGGAAAATATTTGTGTAGACATATTTTTGAACTCTCTTGAAGAACTAGAAAACATACACTATACCGTTGAAAAAGGTCATTTACAATATTTTTGTCTCATTTTGGAATAACAGTAAACTACGGAGTAACAAATCGAGATTTTGCCGTGACAAAAGTATATTTTCAAATTAAAAATTTGCTGAAATATACTCTTGACATTTTATCAGCCAGTTTTTTATCACCATGCTTGTTTAATAGGATTAAAGAGATACTCCATCCAAAAATGAACATTCTGTCACAAATGAATCCCCCCAAATTGTTCCAAACCTGTGTTGAACACAAAGAAAGATATTTGGAAGATTGTTAGCAACTATCATAACTACCATAGTAGGAAAAATGAAAGTGGTAGTCAAAGATGCCCTAGAACAGTTTGCTTTCCTAAATTCGTCAAAACATCTAATTTTGTGTTCAACAGAACAGAAAATGATACAATAATTTTTTCTCCTATGGTGGTGTCAATGATGTTCCAGAAATGTCAGTTGTTCACATTTTTCCAAATATCTTTGTTTGTGTTCACCAGAACAAAGAGATTTATACAGGTTTGAAGCAACTTGAGGGTGAGAAAATGATGACAGAATTTTCATTTTTGGGTGGAGTATCCCTTTAAAGGACTATGCTGGACTCTTATAGGCTGCTTTTCTTTATCATTCAGTCATCTATTTCAAAAACATTTTTATTAAATAAAGTTATAGTTATTAAAATAGTTATTTTGTGATAAAGAAACAAATATGTTTGCACAATTATATTTTTGTCTAAAAAACTTATGTCAGACAATAAAGTAGTATAATTCTTATAAGGTAAAGAAAACATCTCACTCAACTTTTCTATGGAAGTGTAGCCTACACTTGTGACAGTAAAACGTTTACATTATAGACAAAACGTTAGCATACACAAAGCCGAAAGAAAGGCATAGCATGACTTCCTCAAATAGCAAATGGGAGTTAACTGTTAGGCTACTGTAGGTGTGCTAGCATGCGTTACTTAACCACTCTCTAGCGTTCATGTCTTGCCATTGCATCCATTTTTTGTGACTGTGTGACTTCCAAATGTATCAAGAGTTACTTACCTGTAACACATCTCAAAATACCTCTGTTTGACGAAATTTGAGCCACTGAGTTTGGAAACGCTATGTGGGTTATTTGATAAAATGTCAACAAAGATGTGAACAGCGGCTCCAGCTGGTCGGGATTCGTGTTGCATAAAATGCAGGTGTCATTTCAATGTTAAAACAGTGGGGGGCAGTGCATTACTTATTTTCAAACGATTTTAATGTTGTTTAAATAGACCAATTTTAGGTTATTTTATTTTTTTAAATCACGTTAATGTATTTTGAACACATAGGATCTTGTATAATGCACCACATTAAGTCGTTGCTTAAATCAATAAGGTAAAAAATCGAATATAATAAGTAAATCCATCTTAAAAATTAGAATGTAATGCAAACCACAAAAGACTGAGTCCCGCTATATCGCTCAGGCTGCACTACAGTGTCTATTCACAGGCGCGATCCCACTACTGATCGACACGGGGGCTTTGACCTGCTCCGTTTCCGACCTGGGCCGGTTCACCCCTCCTTAGACGACCTGGTAGTCCCGAGCTCCCCCAGGAGCACCATATCGATACCGAACTTAGTGCGGACACCCGATCGGCATAGTCCACAGCAGCCCAGAACCCCTGAGCTCAAGCGGTCCGCCAGCCTCAGCCTCCCAGTAGCTTGGATTACAGGCACACGCCACCGTGCCCGGCGATAGAGCGAGAGATTTTAGCAGCTCTTCAATGTAACCGTGTTACATGCTCAGTGGCGCCTCTAGTGTTGAACGAATCACATTTTCAGACTCTCACTTCGGCACAATAATAAATATTATTTTATGTATATATTTTAATAATATTCTTTGGTTGATAGTACGATTGTTGAGAAAATAAAACAAAATATTGGTTTGACTAAACATAACATATCTGAAGAGCTGAAGACCTCTATTGTAAAGTCTAACGTTACGTTATCTACGTATCTACTGTATTGTCTACTGAAATACACAGTAATAAAAACTCAAAGATTTGGAGAAATTAAATGAAAATATTGAGAATATCTAGACTCTAGAATAAGAGCGAGAAAAGGGATACTCTAGAGAAATTGTTTAATTAAGCAACAACGTTTATGTTTCTAGGACTTTTGCTTTGAAAGACTGTAGTTCCGGCTAAAGGAGTCTCTCAAGGCTCGCGAGTCGCGACAAAATGGCGACGATTAGAGACTTGTCTGTTATCCTGACCGTCCTTTCAACTATAACGTTATTATGGCCAGAATCTGGCGAATGCAATAATGGTCGGAGGGTGAGTTGGTGCATGTTTGCAATACCTTATACTTCTATTATGTGGATTTGACACGGGCTTGCTTGTGGTTAGCTTTCTGCGTTGCTATCAAATCTGATAGAATGCACTTGCAATTGTCACAATGGCTAAATAAGTGATATTGTGTCCGTGTCAGTCAGGAGATGGCATTGACACAGATTTCAGCGGATTTTCTGTGCCAATTGAGCACTCCTTTGAAGTGGGTGAGTAATAAGTCAATCCTTGTTAAGATTCATATAAGTTAAATATCTAATTTTGTTGTAAAATCATCACTGCTGGTCTGTTTGTTAGACGATGTCCCCAGATTTCGCCTTCGTGGTGCTATACAGTTCAGGGGTGGAAGAGAGAGCAGCGTGTATCTCGCTCAAAACCAACTCTCAGAGAAAGATAGGAATACACTTAAGGTGAGAACATACGTCCCATTTGTAGGAACGTGAAGATGTTAATTTAATTCTGAAATGGGTTGAATAGACGTCTTTCTGTCTTCCAGGACGTGGCTGCAGTTGATGGTTTATATAGGATCCGTGTGCCTAGAGTGTCTCTGCAGGCAGATCGGCAGTCAGAGAGACAACATGATGGTCACCTCACTGCATTTGTCAGAGCTGTAAGTTAACTCTCCGTCCTGCCATACATTACCATTGGATACACATTCACATTCAGTTTGTTGCACCAAAAACTAGTTTTTTTGATTTTTTTAATATGTAGCTAGCTGTGCACCTTCACACCGTTTTTACTTTGATATCTGTTGTTTATTATTTTTTAGCAAAATAGTTTATATTTCCGCTATAAACATTGTCCCTATCTTCCCTCCTTTCAAAGTGCTCATTAGTGGAGTCCCATCTCAGTGATGTCATCACTCTTCACACTGACGTCAGCGGATATGTTATCGGTGTTTCCATAGTGACAATCCCTGGGTCATGTCGGGGGATAGAGGATGAAGATGAAGTTGACCTGGAAGTCTTTAACACAACAATAGGTGTTGTGGCACCAGTCACTGCACCTGTGTAAGTGGGCAAACACACACAAGCAGCTACATTCATGCTGGAACTTTTTTTAGGTATTCGTCCATTAAATTAAATGAAAAAAACTTTCATGAGCAATTCCTACTTGAAACACTTTTTGTGAACACTCTGCCCTTGTATTGGATACTTGCCAGCATCTGTTTAAAGTTTGTATGGAAATGTGTTTGTTTCTTTAGACCTGAAACGGCGCCTTACATTGAGAGGATGGAACAGGAAATGGAAAAGAAAGGGAAAAACCCACAAGAGCAGAAATCCTTCTTTGCCAAATATGTGAGTATTTCTTTATTTTTGCTTTGATGAGTTCACTCATTTTAATTGTTGTGTTAGACTAATTATTAATGAGATATTTTTCCCAGCTATGTAGTTAGAAAAGATCCCCTCTCATCCTTCATTTTACCTTCTTCTGTGGAATAACTATTTTTCCAAATGGCCTTTATTCTTGCTACTGTCTCTTTGGTATTAATATATTTATTATTTGCCTTGTGAATTTTTGTATCAGTTGTTTTATATTGGTGGATTGCCGTTCCCAAGCTGACCACGCTTTGTTTTGGGGTGTTTTATTTTGTGCTAACTGTTTGTTTTCTTTCTGCTTTTCTCCATGTTATTGGTTTATCCTGTCCAGAGTGTCCAGTCCTGAACTGCTACAGTCTATGATATTACTAGGACTAACATCCCTGTTTTAACTTCCTTCCTTAATTTTGCAGCAGTGTGTGTTGTGGTCTGCTTTTCTGTGTCCACCATGCTGTGACTCTGCTATGTCTGTGTTGACTTTGTGCTGGTCTGTGCTGTGTTCCAGTGGTATTTGATTCTGGGAGGAGCAGTGTTCCTCATGGCCACCAATTCAGCACAAACCCCACCAGGGGGCGACAGAGAGCAGAGCTGATATCATTCATTTCAAGTACTGAAATCCCATTTTAGTAACTTGGTTACTCTGTCACTCCAGCTGCTTTCATTGTATTTTCGTGCGTGCGTGCGTGCGTGCGTGCGTGCGTGCGTGCGTGCGTGCGTGTGTGTGTGTATTTGGGCCTGTACGCGCACACACAAGTCCTCTGATTTCTTCCTCTTTCAACTTGATGTTCAGTTGTCTCTGTGCCTTTTTATGTCATTTTCCTGCCGGGTCATGATTAAATCAGAGGTGTCTGGATGTTAATAGTTTCAAAGATTCCTTATGCCTTCAGCAATCAGGTTGACGGGTTATATTATTGGGTGATACAATCTCAAGCTGGTGAACAGAGCTCATCTCCACCTCACGTTCATGACCCACTCTGCCTGCTTCACTTTTACCCGTTTTTTTTTTTCAGTCTCATTTCTCCTTTCCTGTGGAAAATAATTTTTACAAATCAGCAAGTGGTGGAGGTTGAACAAAAGAGAGTGAGGAATGATGAAACTGAAAATTGTTTGCCTGGGAAAACTGTCTGTTAAATAAATTCACCTATTATTGCCCTGCACCAATTTTTGACACGACGGATCATCATTTAAATGCTTTTCAAACTGACGGACACAAATGTTAAAACCCTTTTGTTTTTCTCTGTTCTCTTTCATCACCAGTGGATGTACATCGTCCCTCTTGTTCTCTTCCTGATGATGTCTGGAGCTCAGGATCAGTCTGGAGGCGGAGGAGGTGCAGCCAATGGTGGAGGGCGATGATTCTCATGGCAACCGAAACTGTTGTACATAATAATTTAAAACAGATTTTTGAATTCATTCACACAACTAATGATGAGCCTAAATGTAGAAAAAAGGATTGTTTCTGGAGAAAATATGTTAACTTATAACTGCATTCTTGGATTGCATTTTACTACTGATTTAATAAAACCTTTCACGACTCTCACAAGTTCTCACCAAATTTATTTCTGCATTGTTTAGTGTTTATAAAGGCCTCTTAATACTAAAACATCTTAGAAGATACATGACGTCTTGGCCTGTATTGTTAAGTTTTAAATGAACTGTAACAGAGTAGTGATAAAAAGGTAGTAGCATTTATATGGCTTCTACAGAGCATGTTGGTACTGTATAGAAACAGTATGTAATCCAGGAAACAGTATCTATAGATCATTTTGAAAAGCAAAATACAAGAATTCGGATGAGACGTTAAACTGAGGTCCTGACTCTCTGTGGTCATTAAAAATCCCAAATGGCCAAATTTGCCCATTCGCCTCTATACATCATGACCTCCTAATCATCCCCATATGTACTAATTGGCTTCGTAACTGTCTCTCCACCAATAAGCTGGTGTGTGGTGATAAAGTTGTGGAAATTATCATCAGTAGACTTGTATTTGTTTTGAACCGAAATATGTGGGTTTAAAAGCATATAAAGGACAAAATTATGTCACAAATGAACTTAAGCTATGCCATACAAAACAAAAAATGTATTTGGTTAAATCTTCAACAATAAAAAGATGTTTTACAACAAATTAGATTTGTTTCAATGGGCTTTTTTAAAACCCCATGTCATCATTTACAAAGTTTCTCATCTAAATTCTTAAAAAGGTACGGTATCACAGACCTAATCTTGACCTTGCTAGACGTGGCTCCCTTCTGAGTTCTTTACTAAACTTTTATCGGTCGTCTAATCATTAAAGGTTCCCTTAATTTGGCAATTAGAATGTGTACTGTAAACAAAACCAATCCAAAATGATAGAATGTTATATACTGTATTCATGTGCCTCGGTTTCTCTCGTTGTCAGCTGACAGTCGTTCTCAGCTTGTGGGCCTCTGAACATGTGTAACCTTGGCAGCGTGCAGTAAATCTAAATCTTACAAGGCTTAGTGCAGACCACACATGTTCTCTGAGTTTTCATTGTCCAGTTGAGCCTCATGCCATTTTAAGCCAGTATCAGTATGACACAAAAGAAGGTGTTTGCATTTTACTGGATGCTCTTGCAATTACAATGAGCGGCGAAAGAGGCCTTCAATAGCACCATGAAATTAGTGCACCATAAAAGGTCCAGACATCCACCCTAGGTCTCCTCCGCATTATGTCTGATTCTTGAATGAATCATTATTTTTAATCAGATTTGGTTCTGACTACAGTTATAGAGACCGTTCCGGAAAGACACAAAGTCAGTTGTATGTAAAGTGATCTGCTGGCATGTGAAGGTCTTGCACCTTTGCGCTTAGTGGCGAATCATCAGTGATTCCAGCCACCCGAATCACAGGCTGCTCTCCTTGCTGCCTTCGGGCAGATGATACCGGAGCATCCAGTCCCGCACAAACCAGCTGAAGGACAGCTTTTTTCCTCAGGCTATTACTGCTCAACGTTAAAACTGATACACTCCAAAAGCTCACACTTCTTTTTACCATGCACTACAGTTTCATGGAATATAATGCATCATGCATCGCACCTAATGCAATAACCATTCATTACCAAACTTCAAATGTTCAAGTTCACTTTTATTTACGTAGTACGGTGGCCCACTAGTGCACATGACAACGAAATTTAAAAAGCAAATATAAGTTCACAACACAACGGAATCGAGTCACAACACAACGGAATAAAGCCACAACACAACAGAATCGAGTCACAACACAACGGAATAAAGCCACAACACAACAGAATCGAGTCACAACACAACGGAATAAAGCCACAACACAACAGAATCGAGTCACAACACAACGGAATAAAGCCACAACACAACAGAATCGAGTCACAACACAACGGAATAAAGCCACAACACAACAGAATCGAGTCACAACACAACGGAATAAAGCCACAACACAACAGAATCGAGTCACAACACAACGGAATAAAGCCACAACACAACAGAATCGAGTCACAACACAACGGAATAAAGCCACAACACAACAGAATCGAGTCACAACACAACGGAATAAAGCCACAACACAACAGAATCGAGTCACAACACAACGGAATAAAGCCACAACACAACAGAATCGAGTCACAACACAACGGAATAAAGCCACAACACAACAGAATCGAGTCACAACACAACGGAATAAAGCCACAACACAACAGAATCGAGTCACAACACAACGGAATAAAGCCACAACACAACAGAATCGAGTCACAACACAACGGAATAAAGCCACAACACAACAGAATCGAGTCACAACACAACGGAATAAAGCCACAACACAACAGAATCGAGTCACAACACAACGGAATAAAGCCACAACACAACAGAATCGAGTCACAACACAACGGAATAAAGCCACAACACAACGGAATCGAGTCACAACACAACGGAATAAAGCCACAACACAACGGAATCGAGTCACAACACAACGGAAATGCTCCCGATCACTAGGGGGCACTTTCGGCATGATAAAGCTAGGTCATGACGGGTAGGAGGTGCGCGTTTTGCTGGGGGTTGTAGTACTGTAGTAACGTGCTCATGCTTTTTAGTCCCAGTCAAAAGTCGAGATGCTGCATTTTGGACTAACTGTAAACGTTGAAGAGATGACTAATCCACACTAACATATAAAGAGTTACAATAGTCTTGCCTTGATGTTATAAAAGCATGAATTACACATTCAAACTCCTTACGCGGAAGGTAAGGCTTGGCTTTAGCCAAGAGTCTCAATTGAAAGAAACTGTGTACACCTGCATATTTAATGTGTAAGTCCAACGTCTAATGTGTATATCTTGTGTATATTGTGTATACTGCCCAAAGTTATGTAGGCCTTTGTAAATATGAACAGTACCAGAGTGCACAGCAATGGTGGTTAACTCATTTGTTTTTCAGATTTAGGGGTGTTACTATGAACTAATGAGAAGTATGAATTTGTACATCTTACTATGGATGTGAGTGTATTTCCTTGAATTGAATGGTTGGTATTAGGTAGCTTGTGAATTGTTCTACAAATAGATCCTATTCAGTGAAGAACTTTCATCACAGCGCTGATGAATGCCAAGACACGCATGGTAATGGCATCCCTCTCTCTCTCTTTCTCTCTCTCTCTCTGTCTCTCTCTCTCTCTCTCTCTCTCTCTCTCTCTCTCTCTCTCTCCCTCTCTCTCTCTCCCTCCCTCCCTCCCTCCCTCTCTCTCTCTCTCTCTCCCGCTCTCTCTCTCTCTTTCTCTCCCTCCCTCCCTAGGAGAAAGGAGAAATGAAGGAGAAAGTGTGTCTCAGTCTCCACCTCACCAGCCGGGTGTCCATCCAAAGTTGCGAATTTAGCTTATGCGCAAAATTGGAATATCGCATAAAACATTTTCGAATAATGGATGGTTTCCATCCAAATAGTCAACCGTCACTTCCTAATAAACTGCCACTAAATATCACTAAGAAAAGTAAGAGAAGCCACTGAATATAATGATTTTCATATAGAATAATACTTGCGCAAGCAGACGATTACGAAACACAATAAATGCGGTGCTTTTGTGGATGTCTGCTGTTTGGGAAACAGTCGTGACAGTTCTAAGAGGCAATTACAGAATACTTTGACGACTTTGCTCAGGCATTTAAGAATGACCGTAACAACATTTCTCATGCTGTGTTACAAGATCAGTTCTCTGGTTAGTCAGGTTACGCCGTCTCATAGTGCAGTTACGTGGCTTTTTGGAGGAATTTATTCGGCAAATGCGTTTCCATATCCCATTATTCACATTAACCCTTTTTCGCAAAACTGAAAAACCACCTCAAGGGAGCGTAAAAACTTTTTGCGAATTAAGGGTTTTTAATTCGAAATTTGGCATTTCCATCACTCGTTTCTAATGCGAAACTTCAAAATGCGAATAAAACCAGAGTGATGGAAACCCGCTTATTGTCGCATTGTGCACACACTCGTCCTTCCTTTGGAAGCCATGTTTGTCTGTGTCTGCCTCTCTCTACGGCCAGACTGTGATCACTGAGTCTGTATTTGGTCAGGATCCTTCTCTGTTTCACATCTCCAACAGTGTAGAGATAAAGGGTCCGATAGCATTCTAGTTTACTTTGGTTTTTACTTTCCTTTTCCCAATGATCTAAATATGACTTTTTACTTTCTTTGATCATTTGGTTTATTCTGATTTGGTTCTGTTCGGTTGTGCCGGTGTGAAGTTTCAGAGCCAGCTGGCAGAAGGGACTGGCTTTAGGTCTCAGCTCTTGGGTTTTAAGTGCTTCATATTGAAGTGTGTTAGGAGGACTTGAGATAAGGCGTGTCCAGAATTTGAGAGAACATTTTGGATGTGTATTATCAGGGGGTATCTGCCTAATTCAGCCCTGCATGCATTATTTGGTGTTCTTCTCTGAACTCTTAAAATGTTTTTACAGAATTCAGCATGCAGGGATTCTATGGGGTGTTTATCCCATTTGGAGTAATCTGTCAGACACTGTGGACGCCAAACCTCGCAGCCATATAGAGCTATAGGCATAATCACACTATCAAAGATTTGACACCAGACTGGAACTGGAATATCTGTTTGGGTGAATCTGCCTTTGATGGCGTAAAACGCACGCCTAGCTTTCTCTTTCAGTGCATTCATGCTCTCTCTCTCTCTCTCTCTCAATTTCAATTTTCAATTTCAAGTACTTTATTGGCATGATTGCGTGTTCTTACAATATTGCCAAAGCATTGAACATATAACAAAAGACATACAATAAGTACTAACATTAGAGTAAAATAGAATGAAATATAAAATAAAGTATATGTAAGTAAACAAATGAAATATGGAAATAAAATATCAATATCAAATGTAGATTTCAGGCAGAAACATGAGAATGGAAGCAGCTGATGTGTGTCTCTTCTCCCCCAGTAACATCTGCATCTGCTCTGTTTCTGAACACCTATCAAACTCTGGCACGAGCTTTGACATTTTGTGAAAGTGTTTCTCTCTCACTTCTTTAAATTGATCACAACGAAGGGGAAAGTGTGTCTCTGTTTCGACCTCACCAGTGTCACAGTGTGCACACACTCGTTCTTCCTTTGGAAGCCATGTTTGTCTGTGTCTGCCTTTCTCTGATCACTGTAGTCTGAGTCTGTATTTGGTCAGGATCCGTCTCTGTTTTACATCTCTAACAGTGTAGAGATAATCTGCCAGATTGTATTTTCTGTTTAGGGTCCGATAGCATTCTAGTTAAATTTGGTTTTTACTTTATTTTCCCAATGATCTAAATATGACTTTTTACTTTCTTGATAATTTGGTTTATTCTGATTTGGTTTGTGCTGTTGTGCCGGTCTGAAATTTCAGAGCCAGCTGGCAGATGGGGTCAAAAAATAGTGAAATTTCAGTGGATTTGTGCTTAAAACAAGCAAAAAAATCTGCCAATGGGGTAAGAAAAATAATCTTGAATTGAGTGACTAAGAAAAAGGTAAACCTTAATTCAAGATTATTTTTCTTACCCCATTGGCAGATTTTTTTTGCTTGTTTTAAGCACAAATCCACTGAAATTTCATATTTTTTGACTAAAAACAAGACTTATTTTTCTTTGGTCATTTTGCTCATCAAGAAAATGCATCTTGATTCAAGAATGTTTAGACATTTTTACTGGAAAACAAGAAAAAAAGACTAAGTAAGAAAGTCATTTTTTGCAGTGCTCAAGTTGCATGCCTGTCTTACTCCGCTCCCCTGAGTGAAAAATTCTGTTTTTTTATCACCAATTTTAACTCCGCGTTTGTTTCTGTGTACATGGATTTAATGATGTCATAAGCTTTTCCTCCTATGCCTGATTGTAGAATTTTATAATATAGGCCGTCATGCCATATTGAATCAAATGCTTTTTTTAAATCAACAAAACATGCATACATTTTTCCTTTGTTTTTATGATGGACGTGCTCATTGACTAATGTCTGTGTGTAGATGTGGTTGGTGGTGCGGTGGTTTGGTAGCAATCCGATCTGACTTTTACTTAAAACATTGTGTTTGGTAAGGAAAGCTTGAATTCGAGTATTCAGGATACTACAGAAAGTCTTCCCCAGGTTACTGTTCACACAAATGCCTCGGTAGTTATTGGGGTCCAATTTATCTCCGCTTTTGTACAGTGGCTGTATTAAACTTGTATTCCAGGATTTAGGAAAGTGTCCAGATTGTAATATCAGATTAAATAGTTTTAGGACTGTGCTTCAACATTTCTGTTCTGATGTTGTCTAAACAGCATGCCTTCCTGGGTTTTAGTTTGTTTACTGCTTCGTTTAATTCTTTAAACTAATCGTCTAAAGGATTTTGGTTGTTTTTGATTATCGATTCTAACTGGTTTAGTTGATTTTGTAGGGTTTTCTGATCAGGTGTAAGACTATCTGAGGAGATTTCTCTGAACAGGTTTTTAAAGAAGTCTTTCCATAGTTCTTCATTTTGTATGGCTATATCCTGGTTTTGTTGTTTATTTAGACTATTCCATTTTTCCCAGAATTGATTATTATTAATAGAGTCTTGGATTTCATTGAGAGTATGGTTAAGGTAATGTTGTTTTTTGTAATGGATTGTATTTTTGTAGTCCCTAAGTGCTTTACAATAGTTTTGTCTGCACAATAGTTTTCTGGTTTGTGCGGCTCTCTGTGTTTTAGGTTGGAGAGCTGTCGGAGCTGTTTTCTTTTAATTTTACATTCTTGGTCAAACCAGATTTCATCACCAGATTTTAGTTTAGTTTTCTTGTTTTTATAAAGTAGGTTACCTTTAATTATACACCTATCATAAATAAGATTTATTTGATGTACAGCAGTATTTATGGTTGCTTTGCTAGTCGTAAACTGTGTTATTTGAAATCTATTAATTTGGTTGGAGATATTTTGAGCTAATTGCACTAAAAAATTCTGATTCACATTTTGGTGACCATTCAAGTGTTGGGTTCAGTTTGATCAGATTGCTGGGCTCTTGGTTGGCTCTATGAGGTTGTTGAATTTTCTTTAGGAACACGTTTATTTGACGGTGGTCTGATAAGGTAGACTGTGGTCTCATGTGAATGCACGTGAAGAGGACGGATTTAAATCTGTGATGCCGTAATCAACAACACTAGCACCAAGAGCTGAGCAGTATGTGTATCGACCTAATATACAGACCCAGACCTCGACAGAGACACACTAACTCCTTACCGCTGTTGTTGACAGTCCTGTCAGGGTTGTTCCGTGATGTGGTGGTGGGGGTGAGATGTGTGTTGGCTTTCAGGATATGATTATTTCCATGAGTGTCTATAATATCAGATTCTGAGCCTGTCCTGGCATTAAAGTCTCCGCATAGCAGCACATTCCCTTCTGTATATTCCAAGAGTTTAAAGTAAATGATGCCATGGTGAGGTGGAATGAAGTGTTTTGGTAGTCCAGATGGCTTAGTATTTTGCAGATAAGATGTAAGAGATGCTTCACCTCTGTCATGTCTGTGGAGCCAGTGTGTTGTTTGCCTTTCACCATCTCAGAATAGGTGGACTGTTGTGATGGTGAGATGGGCTGTGATGTTCTGTCAGGAGCCTTTGGTTGATGGGTGGAAGGGCCCATGTTTGTAGGTTGGCTGATGCTGAGCTGAGAGGTACTAGGTTGAGATTCAGTTTGTTGTGGTGTGGTTGTTTGCTCTGTTATTGGATGACTTTTTGCAGTTGTAAGATTATGATTGCGATGGCTACTGCATCTTGTGTTCTGGTGCTGTGGGAGAGAAGATGGTGTGTTTCTACCAAGAGCTGAATCTTTTAGGTTTTTAGCGAAGATTATTACACTCTCTTGGCTTAAATGCACACGATCATATAAGTCTTCTGTTGTTAGGCTTGGATGATGTGCAACGTTGACTGCTGTGAGGCTGGAGCATGCAGAAGGGATCTTCTGGTTAATGTTGTTAATCAGGCCAGCGGGGTAGTCCTTTCTGTGGAGCAATGTGGAGATGGTGATATTGGCCTGTGGGAATTCCCTACGGGCCTTCTTTGCCATTTTTATGACACTGTCAGCCACTCTTTCTCTCTGGTTATAGAGATCGTTGGTTCCTGTGTGGATGGTGATGTTCTGTGGGTTGTGTAAGTTGGACTGGTGGAGCAGTTGGAGTGCACTGTTGGTTGTAGGGCACCAAAATTTGCCAACAGCATGCTTGGGAAAGAGCTTTTGGTGGTGTAGGAATTTGCCATTTGAGTCTATTAAAATTGCAGTTTTTAGTGGTTGCAATTTCTGGGCTTGGTGTTTCTGGGAGTGCTGTGGGGTCTGATGGGTGCGTTTTGAGGACAGTGCTGGGCTGGCTGTGTGACAGTGTTGTCGTTGGTCCTCTGACAGTTCTTTGTAGTGGTTTTTTCTTTGTCTGTCTGTGAGCCCGTGGATGAGCATCTGTGAGGGTCAGTTGTGGCCTAGTGGTTAGCGAGTTGGACTCGTAGCCAGAAGGTCACTGGTTCAATTCCCAGTGCCACCAGGAAATGACTGAAGTGCCCTTGAGCAAGGCACCTTACCCCCGTTTGCTCTGCAATGATAACTGCCCACTGCACCCTACTTGTAAGTCGCTTTGGATAAAAGCGTCTGCCAAATGAGTAAATGTAAATGAGAGGGTTGGTTTGAGTGATTTGAATAGCCTTTCACCATTATGATTGTGATGGCTACTGCATCTTGTGTTCTGGTGCTGTGGGAGAGAGGATGGTGTGTTTCTACCAAGAGCTGAATCTTTTAGGTTTTTAGCGAAGATTCTTACACTCTCTTGGCTTAAATGCACATGATCATATAAGTCTTCTGTTGTTAAGCTTGGATGATGTGCAACGTTGACTGCTGTGAGGCTGGAGCATGCAGAAGGGATCTTCTGGTTAATGTTGTTAATCAGGCCAGCGGGGTAGTCCTTTCTGTGGGTTTCCAGTCTCCAGCTTTGCATTAATGTTGTGTATGAGTGTCTTTTTCCAGTAGATCCTTCTTCAAATTAGACATTTCTTCTGTGAGAATCTTGTTGTCTTTTTAGAGGTTTTTTACAGTTGTCTAGTACTCCTATTCTGATATCGTTTTCCTCTTTAAGGGCCTTTATTTCCTCTCTTAGCTGTTGAGGGGTGTGTGCTTCTTGGAGTCTGCTTTCTTTAAATTCAGTGATTTCCATCTCCAGTTGTGAGAGGCATTCTTGAATGCGTTGAATAGACACAGTTGATCTGGGTGTGTGGGGTGAGGTGGGATTTTTGTGTTCTTGTCGGTGATGTCATTTCTTCATCTGTTGCTGTTGTTGGAGGTAGAAGACTTCTCTTTCTCTGCTAGAACTTTCAGGCTTGCAAAGTCTTTCTCAAATTGTTTGAGTCTGTCTTCTGAGCCCTGAATCATAATAGTACCATTGTGGTACAGGCTGATGTTGAATTTTGGTGTGGTGTCCAGGTATAGTTGCCTCATGGCTTTGTTTCCACACATTTTAAAGTCTTTGTAGGCAGAGCAGAGTGCTGAATGCCAGGCATTTGGGTGGTCTGTGTAGAGCAGGTCTGCTTTTACTGTCCTGTCATTTACTTGCATGAAGTCTGCTTTCAGTGTTTCTGGGGATTCTTTGATCAATTTAGTTTTTAATTTCTTCTTTGCAGTCTCACTGGTTATGTCATCTGGGTAAGTGATCAGAATCAGAATCAGAATCAGAAGAGCTTTATTGCCAAGTGTGCTTGCACACACAAGGAATTTTCTTTGGTGTTGGAAGCTTCTAGTACAGACATTCAACACAATGACAATACAATATAATACGATTTACAGTCTAGAAGATTCTAAATTGTGCATATATAAAAGTGATGGTCAGGTTGCTGATGTCCCATCCCTTTGATGAAGTACAGCCATCCATGGTTAGCTGTATTGCCTTCAATCTTTGTAATTTAAATGAATGTGAGGTTTTCCAAACAGTGAATTTGTAATTTGACTGGCCGTTCACAGGCTGTTGACCTTTCCGTGGGCAGCTGATCCTTTTGTTTGGTCTAGAATCTTTCACAGTTGCAGTTCACACATCCAGAGAAGAAATTTGGATCATTGTTGAGCAAGTTTGTGTTACTACCAGGCTTGTTCTTGTGACTTTGTTGGCTGTTGTTTTCCCTGAGTGTTTGTTTTAGGTTTCCACAGTTGAGAGTCCAAATGTAAATTTGGTTCTATAGTTTTGTTGGTTAAATTAACACTTATATTTATATCAGCATTAGGATCCAATGATTCAGTGAGGTTTTGTTTAATTGTACTTCACCTGTGGAATCCTATGTTGTTTGTTGTATCCTTTGCTGAAGAGTCCTTTAGATTGTGTGATTTCCAGGGAGTTTAGTTCCAATAAATTAATCCAGTCCAATAAATGAAGTTTCTCAGAAGAAAGAATACATAAGTGTTGATGATGTCAGCAGCTATAATCCAGATGGCAGTATATAGAAATATATCCAAATATTCCAGTACTAATGTTGTTTGGAGTAAAACAGCAGCAGCTCAGGAGTGCATGACCTCTCTCTCCGATGTCTCTCTCTCTCTCTCTCTCTCTCTCTCCTCTCTCCTCTCTCTCTCTCTCTCTCTCTCTCTCTCTCTCTCTCTCTCTCTCTCTCTCTCTCTCTCTCTCTCTCTCTCTCTCTCTCTCTCTCTCTCTCTCTCAATCTCTCTCTCTCCCTCTGTCTGTTTTTCCTTTTTCAATAAAAAGAAATTGCCATGCACAAAAAAGTAAAGCTCATACTTCCTCTATAGATCATTTCGGAAGACGTAAACGAGGTTGGTCCAGAGGAACCTCCTGTTTCCGTATTTAACACTACACGACATTTGAACAAAATACAATCAATAGAGTATTTACAACCAAATTAAAATGTTGAACAAATATCTTTAAGATTTCATTATGTGTTAGATGTAAAAATAAAATAAAACTGAAAGTGCTTCTGGCCCAGTGTTTACATCTTGCAAAGTGGTCTATATGACATTAGTAATAGTATAACATTAGTAATACATTCGGGACACAAAACAAACAACTGTTATGAAATCACATGGCATGAGACACAAGGACACATAAATATCACACGAAAAGGAAACATAAACCTCTGTTCGGAGAGACCTCTGTGAGTGTTCAGTCATAAATCTCACATTCTGACACTGTCTGACCACCCATGTCGTGGTTGATTCACTGCAAAACGTAACTATTGTTTTTAATGCATGTTTCTAAACATGTGATATTTGCATGTGTGCATATTATATGACTGTAACACTTTACAATTGTATTTGTTAACTTTAGTAAATGCATTAACTAACATACACTAATAATGAGCAATATAGTTTTTCAGCATGTATGAATCCTTGTTTATGTTAATGTCCATACAATTATTAATTATTATGAATATAATATTAATATATTCCTTATTAATTACAATTAATTAAATACAGCATTTGATTTTATTGCATTAGTAAATATATTAGTAAATGATGAAATTTACATGAACTAAGATTAATAAATTCTGTAGTATTGTTCATTGTTAGTTTATGCATTAACTAGTGAACAAATACAACCTTATTGTAAAGTGTTACCATATGATTTAAAGATATTATAAATGTTGTTGATATTATAAAGTTAACATAATATCGCCTTCATGTCATTGCAAACCTGTATGACTTTTTTCTTCTGCAGAACAACAAAGATAATATTTAACACTATCCCTGTTGACTTGTATGGACACAAAATCACTGAAACATGTTTCAAAATACCTTTTTTGTATTACACAAGAAAGAGCGATATACAGGTTTTGAATAACATGAAGGTGAATAAATAAGCCTTATCCTTATGAACTTATCCCTTCAAAAATAGTTTTTTTTCTATTGTTTACTTTTGTTGCTGTAATATATTTTCTTTAATACTAGTTACATGTGTTTTATGCGGCTCAGACTAAAACAGTTCAACACAGTTCAACATAGGTTTGCATGTAAATAATGTGTCATTCCGTTGATGCTATTTCAGACTGGTTAGGATGTATCTTAAAACACATTCACTATACACACACAATGTACTGCTTTAGCTAAACATAGCATACAGTTGCCATCTTTCAAAATTCCACCACCTTACTTACAGGCCTTCAAAGAGAGAGGAGCTAATGAAACAAGAGGACTGCACGGAAGGGATGCTATTTCTTATTACGATGTTAAAGAGAGAACAGAGGTGTTAAGCAGATTAGTGTGAAAAGAATTATAGGTGGGGGGACGAGGGATACACCTGTTTCATTCATCAGGAATGAGGACAGACTGAATACTGACATAATAACATTAAGCACTGAATTGACTATCCTGATGTGATTTGAGATGAAGCCTTATATCTGTAATTAAAGAGTGATCATTTGCAATAATATAATTTAAGGCCTTCTAGAGCTTCACTGTTTCTCTGACCACGCTGCCCTTTTTTGGAGGGTCTCTAAGATTTCGCATCCAGGAGCCATGACAAATGGTCTGCTGCCATGTGTCAGCACCACTTGATTTCAGTGAATCAATTCAAACGGCTCCATACCGTGAAGGTGTTTTTAGAGATAAGATTACTTTAAATCTTTGGCTCCCTACAAGACCCTGCAGGAGGCCAAACTGTTCTGACTGTTCAAAGCAAAATTGCTGTGGATACGTAACATTTGCCACAGCATAAAAGATGTGCTGAAAAATGTGAGAGTTTAAATGTGAGAGTAATGCGAGCCCAATGTCAAACCCTCTGCTGAGCTATGGGGTCAGAGAACCTATACTTTCTTCTCTTTGTATAATGTGTTGCATTTATTAAACTCATTTGCTAACTGCTTTTAGCTTTTATTAAAATTAGTTAAAATCACGTGCCATGTCTATTGTGAGTTTTCTTATAGATTTTGATCACACTTTTTTATGTTTACTTTTTATCTTCAAAATAATTGTATTATTTAAAAGTTATCAGACATAGATCAGATTTATATTGCATGTGGTTCTGCAATATGTCTACGTGTAGTCCTATACTGTATATACTTTTATTGACTCTTTTGATGTTAAACGCATGACATCTCAGCCACGTGCTCATCACATACACCCCCCTACAGGCAGTGTGCTTGACACCCCCCTTTCTCAGAGTGAATAAGAGGGAACTGACACTGAGAGTCGAGAGAGCTTCAGAGTCGAAAGACGCTCATCCATACCAGCAATGCCCATCATTACCCCAAGCACCAACGGAATCATGCCTGAAGTAAAGAAAGCAGGTAAGGTCCGCTGTTATTGCATCACCTGTATTTAGGAGTTTTTATTGTCATTTTCACCAGTACACCTTTTTTTCTAAATAGCATTTTTAAATGAATGAAAATAAGAATCTTAATAGCTTTAAATGTAAGAGTAGATACTGATTTATATTTTAAATTGATAATATACTATAATAATATGTATAATATGTCAGATTGTTTTTATTGTTATCAAAATAATAAATATAACCTGATCAATCATTTATATTATAATAGTATATTATCATGAAAATAATCACACAAGTTGACATGGTACATTTTAAATGACAATTTTTATTCTAAAAGTACACTTTTACAGTAAACTGTGCTAATTTAATAAAAATGGAACTCGTTTCAATCATTTTCATGTGTTAAGGTAATGAAAAACATTTTTTGCCATGATTTACTGATCACATGCATCATTTTTCTGCAGTGTATTTTGGTATATCGAAGCTACATGACAAAGTATTTGTCGTCTCTTCTTACGTTGTGCATGGTACTGAATCGCATTGACATATGAAATTGTTTCTTAATGTAAAAATATGCGCGTCCAGTTGTGTTAATACATAATAAAACATTAATAATAATTAAATTCAGACTATCAAAAGCACCTGACCCAACCAGACATCTCAACCCCCCCAACCCCCAGCTCACGATGTACAGTATTTACAGCTCTGGTGACAGTACCCAAACTAAAAGTGTCACCACAATGCTGATTTGATTGAAGGTTATTATGTGTTGTGAATTCTCAGAGACAATTGAGATCAGAGGGAAACAGAAAAGACTAATGCTGGACAGCATGAGGAAAGGGCACCTTGTTCATTACTCTCATACTATTAGTCATCCAGCTCTTGTGCAGGTTAAGGTATCACAGAAAAATAATAATAGTCTTTACAGAGCAGCTCTTTACAGCTGCTCTTTTCAATCTTTCACCAACAAACGGTTATAAATCAAGAGGAAAGTTGACTACGCAAGACCTTGTACAATCTCTTTTGGCCCTGCATACATTTCAGGATAAGCATGTTGTCAAATATCCTCTAGGCTTTATGAAGACTTAAAGTGTCTTTTCACCCACGCTCTATTTCAAGAAGAACTACATCAGTAGAACAGAATGTTGTATCGACCCTAATACATACAGTATATGTATATTGCATTAATTATGAAAGTAATTGCATTATTGCATTAATCACTCATAAATCTTTATAATCAAAAATATGTAATGAATTAGAGGTGTTGTAAATAGTTAAATGAAATGAGAGCATTGGAGAATGAAACTGACAGACACATAAAATAAAATAATGCCACAGTGAAGCGATCCACTATAGCATCAGATTATCAGATTAATTTATTATTAATTTACAGTTTTTTATATGTTGTTCTCTAAAATTATAATATAGTTGTATCGTATCACTTTCACCCGTCGCCTTCAGCGTGTCTAACTCATCCGTCAACTCAACAACAATCTCATACACACACAACTTCAATTTCAAGTCCAAGTTCAATTTCAGTTTAGTGTTCATAAGTGGTATTACAAAAAATAATTTATAATTTGTATTTCCAAAGCATTTGCAACATACCTGCCAGTGCATACAATAAGAACTTCTACACCAAATAAGCAATATTTAAATAAAATAAAAAAAGCTTTTCCTTTGATTTCTAATGTTTAATCTCTTTGATAAGAGCCTCATGCACTTTTTTTTTACTTATAGTACGTATTTATTCTGGCAAGACTAGAAACCGCATGTGGATGTTACACCATGAGTTTGTAATTCTTAGCAATTTAGGTCAGCATGGAAAACCAGCTCTCTCCAATGCTAAAAGATCTGATCTAACCAATACTTGAGAACTTCTCCCATATGCCGGGATAGAGTGTCTTTCTCCCGACTGTCTCTGATAGATTACACCTCTAAAATTTCCCTTTACAGACATGAATCCCTCTATTTGTGCATCTGTCTGTTCATGTCAGTTTCCGTCGGGCCTGTTTCAAGTAAGCAATCAACAGAGGGCCGACACTCACCATGGGGTTTTCAACACTTGGCAGGTATCAAAATCAAATCCATCTCCTTCATTCTCAAATCATCATGCATATCACATCGATCTAACTATCAAATAAGAACCGTACCGGTGTGCCAATTGCGGCAGGGTGCATGGAAGGAGTTGGCAAAGCGCACCACAGACCTGTCCAGCACAAACAGCACTGTCACTGAGAACCAAAGACACCAAAGCCTAGGAAAGACCCTGAAGTCATCAACATAGCTACCAAAGCTAAAAAAAAAGTTGAAGTTCAACAGGTATGAATGGTATGAATCCGCTGAAGGTTGTTCAAGCACAAAACAACATGTCAACAACAAATCTGACTATGATTAATGTTTCGTTTACAAATTTCATTGATGGATTTCCCATCGTGCCACATTCTGGGATTCTACGATGAATCCAGAATGTCCAAAATTAGGAAAGTGGCATCCAATTAAATAACTCTTAATCTGTGATTTTTATATTGAATCAACATTGTAGATTTGCTGATGAATTATGAGGCTATGTATACAAATGTTCACATAAATGTTAACTGATACATCTCATTCTTCAAGTCTTCCCCATCGTGTACAACTGAGCTCTATCATTAGTCTTTTACAATGCTTTGGCATCCTCTTCTCACAAAACACCAGGGTCGATATCCCACAAGAAAAGACATCTTTACGCTCACCTCATATTGCTTATAATGAACTTTTTTGTAATTTTATAATTTTTTTAAATACTTTTATGTTTTGAAATATATTTACAAATATTTGTTTTTATATTTTTATACTTTTGATATTTTACAAATTTACAAATAATATTTGATTTTTTTAATATATTTTTTACATATTTTTTGTACATTATTTTTACTTTTAAATAATTTTATTATTTTTTTAAAATATTTTTATCATTTTAAACATGTTTTTTTTAATCATTTTAATTATAATTGTTTTTAGATCTTTTCGGTTGTCGACAATCTGTCATCGGTGGATGTTACAAAAACATTGCCTTTCAAGTCAATATATTGTTTGGTTTATGCCAATTTAATTAAACAAAATATGCCACTGCCCAACATATCACTAATATACATTATGACACTAATTTATCAAGTCAGTGTCCTACTTTGTATGTTTGTATGTGTAATTTTGGATTATTATCCATGACCATGGATATAAAATGTAGTATGTTGGCTGTCATGCACTGCCACCTCCCTCTTGTTCTGAATGATTCACTTCATACCAGCCCCTATAAGGAAAAGGCCCTTAGAGGATGAAACGGGCTATTACTGATGGAGTGACCTGTCAGCAACAGATGCTTATCTTCAGCCCTGATCTCTTTACCCCCTTCAACCCATCCTGTACGCCCAACCCATCCCTCTATTTCGATGGAATGCGTATTTGCACTTGGATTACACCTTGAGATTCACAGCATGAGCAACTGGATTAATGATCTCAGTCCATTACATAACAACGAGCCAAATTCTCTCTGTCATATTTAATTAACCTCAATTTGTACTCGGCTGTATCTCATAATTACTTGATGGCCTAATGGGCCTGTCATAACATGTATAGAGTGCCTCATTGATAACGGCTACCCACAGATGTTCGCTCTCAAAGGTTTGTGACCTTGTTGAAGTTTGGGATAAAAGATGATGATGGTGACAAAAATAAATACAGTTTGTTCTCAGTGATGGTCAACCAGGCCACAAACCGTGGTGGAGGCCTTGAACAGGTGTAAGAGCTCCGCGTCCTCAATGCACTGCAGTGCAGCTGACCCTATCACTTAGGGGTGTGCTCTGTCACGAAGACCTATTATACTGATGTCTGTCACCCTCACACTGTATGAACAGTATCTATAGCTAGTCAGGCTGTTCACCCAAAAAGTAATTCTGTCATCATTTATTCACCCTCATGTAATTTAAAACCTGCATGATTCTTTTTTTCGGCTGTGGAATGAAAAAAGAGTGTATTACTGTATGAGAAACGCTTTAGTAGTTTTGTGTCTATACAATAAAAGTCAATAGGGTCAGTGTTCACCAGCGTTCATCAAAATATCTTCTTTTGCGTTCTGCACAAAAGAGAAAGTCATACAGGTTTGGAATGACATGAGGGTGAATGAATGATGACAGAATGTTCATTTTCAGGTGAACTGTCCCTTTAAACACAAACCAGGTTTGCTTAAGCATGACCCTTAAGATATGACTTCACATGATTTAGTGTGTGTATTATCCGATATCACTAAAAGTAATACAAAATGACATCATTATATTTTTATTAGACTCTTCTGACTAGTGCCTTACAGTATTGCAGAAACAATCCAATATGAGGTCACAATGGTGATGGAATGGTGCACTCTCAAAAACATGTCAAGAAGAGGGTCTTTACAGTAATATAAATAGAAGAACCATTTCATTTATGCTTTTTTATTATATCTAAAGAACCCTTTTTCTACAGATTTTTTTTACATTAGAGGTTCTTAAAGGGACACACAAAAGTAAAAACACTGTCATTAAGTAGCCTACTCACGCTCGAGTTGTTTCAAATCTGTATACATGTCTTTGTTCTGATGAACACAGAGAAAGATATTTTGAAGAATGCTTGTAACCAAACAGTTCTTGGCCACCATTGACTACCATAGTAGGAACAATTACAATGGTAGTGAATGGTGCCCCAGAACTGTTTGCTTTCCTACATTTTACCCAAAACAACAATGGGGCCCATTGACTTCCATTGACATTTCTCAAAATATCTTATTTTGTGTTCCACAGAAGCAAGCGTCATACACAGGTTTTAAAGGACATACGGGTGATTAAAGTCACAGTGACAGAATTTTTATTTTTGCCAGCCAGCCCTACAATACATGAACACTTTTGTCACTATTAAACTGACAGTCATCTTACATGGTCACCGAGAATTATTATGATCCGAGGGAGTGGCGTGACAGAGATTCACAATATCACAGAGCTCAGACATGATTCTGAGAATGTGCTGGACAAAACCAACTGTGAATAGAAACTGTGCGTTAAACCTGTAAGCAGAGTGCTGGGCATAAACATGCCAACATCACTAACACTTTTGAGATGAGGCGCAGCAGAAATAAATAGTATTCTTGGAAACTGCTGTCGGAGCCTGAGATGTGTACGTGGTAAATGTAAGTTTAGGCCTAGCATGCTCCTTAGATGTAACCTAACCCCTGACAGGCACGGGTATCAGTGCTAACAACGGCAGGGGTACATGAATGACATACCTCATGGTGATATATTACACACCAGCGATATAGAAGGGGGACTAGAAGGTATGATATGGAATGTAGGACACGAGGAGTTAATAAAAGCCAGCACTGGTTGTAATTCTTTGATTCGACTGACCTTGCTTCTACATTTTCATCTCCACAGGAAGAAAAGGATCAAAAGCTGATATAAAACCTGCAGGTATCTGACATCTAGAGCAAGTCTATTCACTAGTGAAAACTGTATTTTAAAGTTGCTATAAGCAATGTTAGCTATTTTGTTACATATACAAAATGATTTACATGCAAAGTTTCTTATTGGTTAGGTTTCTGGCCGCTCCCAGATTCCAGGATGCTTAAAGCATCTTTTTTTCACATATTAACACACTGACATATATAGAAAATACACTATTTTTATAATAGAACAGATGTCCCGCTTGAACACATACACTTACATCAACATAACATGTAAATCTGATAATATGGTTTGCATGTGTGTTAATGGCCATGACATTTTGAAGGTGAGTGCAGGGCTGCTGCTGTCTTCACAGCTATCTTAATGGTGTTAATGGGTGAGGGGGTCATAACCCAATGGAAGTCACATGAAGCCTCGGCCTCCGTTAGACATGTGCTGTCAAGTAAACACGATTTTGTGCTTACAGTATACTGCGTGACCTCTTTCTTCTCTCCATTACAGAAAAGGCACCGCCATATGACCCCGACATCCCAGAACCCAATTCTAGAGATGAGCTGATGAAATGTACGCGTGGTACAAACACACACTACCAGTTTTATTAATTGTTTTTGTTATACAGTTGTTGCACATGTACTTTTCTCTTTCTCAGTTTGGATGAACATCTCTCTGGATGACAGAACTGCTCAGAAAACGTTGTGGCTCTCTGAAGGTGGAGCCAAGGTGTCACGTCTGTCTGAGGAAGTGTGTCCTGTTCTGGACAGACCTGAGAGATATGAATATTCACCACAGGTACATAAGTGTCCGTATTTTTCTCTACATGACATCTTATGTTTAATGTACTGTATGCATCAAACAAATATGCAATTTTTTCTTAAATAACATTTTTCTGCTATGTTCCTCTGAAGGTGCTGTGTAAGGAGGGTGTTTTGGGCAACCGTGGGTATTGGGAGGTGGACTGCAAGGGCTGGGTGGTGCTTGGAGCAGTATGTGAAAGCACAGGACGGAAAACTAAGGATGGTCCGTGTGGCATAGGAGAGAATGACCTGTCATGGGGTGTGGGCTGGGCTGGCTCCTGCTACCATGTGTGGCACAATGGAGAAAACATAGAAGTCCAAGCTCCCCTCTGTCCCACCATTGGGATCTATGCAGACCAGCCAGCTGGAATCATCAAGTTTTACCTTGTGGAGGATGGTGAGAACGGCTCCAAGCAGGTCAGACTGGTCCATCGGTTTAAAACAACCATCAATGAGAAGCTCTACCCCGGTTTCTGGGTGGGCAGGAAATCCTACTGTTGGATTCGGAAGAAGGATCAGTAGGAGAGTAAAATCATGAAGGGCTGGGGAATTGTTGGGAGGGAAAGGGATTCAAAAATACAGGAAAAGTGAATACAAGCATCATTTTAATTTAAAAGAACATCAGAATACTTTGCTTGTTTTTAAAACTCTACAAAGTGGTATCCTGTAATTCAGTTAACAACAACATAATGAGAAACACTTCTGTAAATCTAAACTCTTGTGTTCTAACATTTTTAAATACCAATGGAAGTTATTGCCAGCTTGTTTTAATTTCACTTTTATTACAATCAGATGGGTTGGCAAAAAAACATATGAACAACACTTTTACAACAAAAACAGTCATGTATGGTGAACCTTCGAATTAAATCTCATTGTTACAACCAAATTGCTTCTGTAGTTTATACTAGTGATTTGAATAGTCGTTTTGTGTTTAGGATCCAAATAACTTTATATTGTTCCATAAGACAAATATATATCAGACATTTAAGTATCTCTGTTCATAAAGTACTTAATAAAAATAACCATTTGTGTTATCGGATTACTATTTATGGTTATATAAAAACAATTACAGTATGGGGGATATAGTACATCCATAACAAACATTACAGGAAGGATTAGCACTGCCCTCTGCTGTGCACGAGGCATAGTCTTTCCACATTTTTGTTGAAGCAAGAACTTCAGAAACTTAGAAGCAAAAATGAGACAATTCAACAACTGTTTTATTCAAAACGCATTTACTTAAACATCAAACAGCTGTGAAATGTTTGAGATGGACATATAGTTCGCTTTTGTAGTGTTGTAAACCCTCACGTTTACACATCGGTCTGTTTCAGAGAAATTATGACACTGATCAACAACACAACATCGTGCGTCCTTGCACGTCAAGCACATTAAAATGCAAAGATGCACTTACAGAGACAGTTCACCTAAAATTAAAATAACTATCATGCCGTTTTAAATCCGTACAACTTATTCTTCTTTGGAATACAAATTGAGAGTCTTTCTTTACTTTCATTAAACGGAAAAATGGGTCAATGTTTGTAGAAGCATTTTTTGGGTTCCTGTATAGTCATACAGATTTGAAACAACATGAAAGTGACAGAAATTTATTTTATTGGGAGAACTATCCCTTAGTTTTACAGTCGAAAATTCAAAACATTTATGATCTCAAAACTTAAAGTTGTCAGAACCTTCAGAACTAAACTAAACCTGAAAAAAATCCATCCTCTCACTGTCCTTTCTTACAAAGCATTGATTATGAAAATCTTCAGGAGAGTATTTGAAATAAAGGTGAGTGCACACAGGGAAAGAGTGACATCATTTGTAAGCATTTACATCTAGTCAGCTTTGGCGGTCCTGCCAGGGAATATATACTACTGAACTCACCTGAATTCAGTAGTCTATATCTCAAGTACATGCTGTGTGCCAATGTACAATGCACCTCTGTTGATAGAAGTGTTTCAGTGTGTAAATAAACTCGCATACGATCAGTAAATTCCACACTGCAGAGGACAATTACTGGGAGTGATTAGGCATGCAGTGATGTTCATTCGCTCAGTTAGTGTTTCTCAAAATAAAATGCACTACACAACTAAAGTCTGCCACAACTGTTTGGTCTAAACCCATCAGTAAATTCTTGACTTCTTTCAATTTCGCTCACTCGTCCTGCTGCAAAAATAAACGTTTGCTATTAAAAGGTTCTGTCATTTTCTATGCAATACAAATAGTTATGACAGTCAAGAGAAGTTTTAGGTTTTGGCAACGTCTTTTGCTAAAAATATCCATCAAACCATGTTTCACTGTGTCTTATAAACTTATAGACTTCCACTCAATTCGCTTTCACATACAAACAAGCTTATGGCTGGAATACCCACCCACCCCCCACTCATTCTCATGCAGACACACACTCAATCCTACATACACACAGTTGTCTTCTCTCAGTGCTTGAGAGAAAAGTCTCCCGTATTAAGACGAGGTCGCGGCAGTGCTCCAAACATCTCTGTTCCATCGGTGGCCCCCGGGACCAGCAGAGCTTTCATACTGGCCGCTATGTGGTCTAAATCTGCACAGCCCACCTAAAAGACAAAAGCCCATTTCCATCAAATGGAACACGAGTGTAAGTGCGATTACACAGCTACTGGATGACAGAAATAAAAATCAATATACATATCAGGCATTCTTACTATTTTTTTACAAAAGAGGCCAAATATCTATGTCATCAAGGTGAGCTGAAAGGATAATTCACCCAAAAGCGAAAATTCTTTCATTTACTCACCTTCATGTAAATCTAAACCTGTATGAATGACTTACTTCTGCAGAACACAATAGATATTTTGAAGAACGTTGGTAACCAAACAACACTGGTCCCCATTGACTTCCATTGTATGGACACTACGCCACAGAGACATTTCTCAAAATATCTTCTTTTGTGTTGAAACCAATTTTGGGTGAACTTTCCCTTTAATATATGGCAATTCTCCAGGGCCCGTATTCATGAAAAATCTTAGCGCAAAGAGTTGCTCCTAGTGACAAAATTCTAAGAAAATTCTTAGAAATGTGGGCGTTTCCCCTTAAAATGACAGAAAAGATCCTAGTAAAGATTTCTTATCCCTTAAAAGAGCTCTTAAGGTCCAAAATTTTAAGAGTTGCGAGGAGGACTTTTAAGAGGCTTAAGAGTTTCTTTAGCAGCAAAGAAAATGGACGAAACACGAAAAGTGAGAAGAAATGCGTTGCAATGCATGACAAGTTCCATATTACTTTTAAGGTTTATCTGATTTTTTATTGTTATTGTTTTTTGTGTGTGTGTGTTCAACTTCTGATTATCTTGGTTTTGGTTTTCTTGTATAGCTGCTTTGATGCAATGCAAATGGTAAAAGCGCTATAAAATAAAATGACATTGAATTGAATGACAGCGAGTTAATAAGACACAACACATTAGATCGTGCAGGGTTCATGTTTGTGACCGATCCTATAGACATCTCCAAGACAGCGCAGAAATGACATAGCGCCAGAAATAGAAGAAATCACTACATCAACATATTTAGCAACTGGAGAAATGCAGATATGCAGCAGAGATGATTTGGTTCTGTCACAACCTTCTATAGTGATCACATAAACAATTACAGCACTTACAGATACTTATTGTGTCACTGTTCATTTTCTATCAAATACGTTGACATTAACAGCATGGTAAAATATATATATATATATAGTGCGTGCGTGTTTGTGTGTGTGCGTGAATACGGTAAAACAGGAAAAACTACACACGTGCAATATCAAACTAATGACCCTATACTTAAAAGCGATCTTTTTCCTTCTTGGCCAACCAACCAAGTGTGTGTCTGTATGACACAGTCTTTAAAAGACTGTGTCATACATAGCAACGGGGTCAGCCCCACCTCCTCATTAAGATAAAAGTTTTTGTCTTTTCCTTGCTCAAAGTTGCTCTCAGATTGGTCCTGAATCGCTTTTAAGATACGACTCCTACGTAAAAGTTTTTAAGTTAAATTAAGATCTTTCTGAGAGGATTCTAAGAAGCTTTAAGAATACGGGCCCAGATTAAAAGCACTAAGACTCAACTCAAATTCTAACATTAGCTTGTGACAATGCAAACAAGTCATTACAAAAAGTATAAACCTACTGATTGAAATGGTGCATTTTAATTTATATGGAAGTTTTTACTGCCAGAATTTTTTTCAATCTGGATTTTGGAGCCCATTTGGGTTTAAGACATCACATATGTACTGTATGAAATTGAGTGGAACAGCTCTGTTTGTGAATGAAGACTCATGTAGTCAGTGTGTAACTGACCCGTTCTCCACTGTGGGGGTCACCCTGCGGGGCACGGTTGCTCCGGTAGCCCCACACTGGTACAGACACAGGCAGGGAACGTGCCAATGCCATGGGGTTTGAAGAACGAGATGCCAAGTGACCCATTGCCAAGCCACGTGGAGGGGGAGGGGCTTCTTCACTCAGTGACCCTGACAGCAACAAAACAGATTAGATCATTAGAGAGACGAAATAATAAACAAAACACTATTGGCCATTCAAAGACAGACATGTAAATGTTATCACTAACCAATCTTGCTGCTAGACTTATCTTTATCTTTTTTTGAACTTAGTGATAGTCACCAACCATTCAGTGCTCACTCTTACCATCAGTGCTCTCCTCCTCTCCATCAGACTCAAAGAACGGCTCGCAGTCCCGGGACAGAGAATCCTCATCCATGGAGAAGACCCCTGAGAGCAGATGAAATTGATCTTACATTCAGATATCACTGCAACAGTACAAAACATCTCCCTATATCAGGACATGACACATGAACATACCAGCCGATTCATTTAAATTATGCCTCCTTTCATCCACATTTTCATCCTCTTCTTCCTCATCCTCTTCCTCCAAGTCCACAATGTCTGTTCTGTCTCTTGCCTTCTCACATTCCTCCATCGCTCTTTCATGCTCTCCATTCCCATGAAGCCCTACAGGCTGACCAATGGCAGCAGCTGAGCTGTAGATTGACGGGTAGCTCTGGGAATAAATTCTTGTATTGGGACTAACACTGCCGACTCCATCACCAGTCAGGCTCTTTATAAAATAACAATAAATCATGAGGTTATCATGAGTTCACGTTCTCAACTTCCACAACACTAACAGGCACTTGAAGTAAAAATCACCACTCACCAGCCTTCCAGAGGGCACGTCCACACCCAGTTTGGCTCCTCCCTCTTCTGTATTCAAACGTGCATGTCTCTGTGCCGTCAGTACAGTGGTGGAGTGCAGCACTGCGATGTCATCCATGTACCTCCGTGAAGACTCAGCCAGTGCCCCTTGACCCCAAACGTGATATGCATAATCGCACTTCCTGCTTGCGGGTGACACAATTCCGCCTCCTTCGTGATTCCTCACTCCTTCACCTTCAGCCCCAGTGTATCTGAACTTCTTGTACGCGGTCAGAATAGCCAAATCACATCCAGACTTTTGACTATAAACCTCAGCTGCAGCAAGCAGTGCCAGCCAGCTCTCCTTATGATTATCTGGGATCTCAGGGTTAGAGGATTTGGTGACCGTGGCCATGGCGTGTGCAAAATAACCAACGGTTGCGTTTAGCCGTTTTTGGAATTGGGACACTTTTTGCAATGTTAAAATGCTGGTGTCAAATCAGGAGGTGTTATTTGCCTACTAGCTATTTGTGTCTCTCTCCTAGAATTCTTAGTTTATTATACATGTATTTAACACACTTTGGTAAAGAGAACTTGGTTTTGCTGATGCGACATCTAAAAGAGGCACATTTGTAATGAAGGGACAGTGTCTGAGTGCGTGCATGAGAGAACTAGGGGAGAGAGGAAGGTCATCACTTGCTGGTGTTACCTAGAAAAAACAACATTAATAAATAATGTGTGAATACATATAGATGATCAAGAGTACTGTTTGTTGTTATTCATGCACAATTCACATGTATTACGCATTTGGGTAGCTTAACAAACCAATTTGCTTGACACCCCTTTTCACTTTGGGGGGCAAATCACAGCTTTAAGAAAGCTCTCGTTCAACTGCTGAGCTTTTGTGCAACAATAAAATCGATCTGCAGGCCTGTTGTGCATGCAGCGAATCTGTATGTCTCTCGCATTTTCGAAGCAACGTGATACACAGCCAAGCCAACAAGAATGTTTTTCTTGTTTGTCAATGTCATCTTTTTATTATGTAGGTTATGTAACTGTCAGAATAAGTGGCAAAACAACGAGGTGTTTGCATTGCGCCATACACTGATTTTAAGCTTGTTGATCGCTTTACTGGTAACGTTACCTGGCCAAGTCCAATTCAGGCCAGTGCGCTCCAACGTTAGCAACGCAGCTAATAGCAAATCTCGCGTTTGCTCGTCTGTGAATGAAGAGAAAAGCATTTGATTCATTATAAAAAGAAAGAACGAGGCGTTTACTTACACGCTTAAAATCCTCCCACCTCTGTCACAGTCGTCATTCAGTCCCAAACTTTATTAAGCCCTCTTTTGATCGGAGCCTCTTGCCTGTGACCGTCTCGTCTCTCCCCTAGGCTCCAGCGCAGCGACGTGCACAGCGCTGTTTACAATAGAAGACGCGCGATGGACGTGCGCGTTCACATGCATAAATACCTAAAGATGCAAAATCTAAATGCACTAATAATGATTTATATGAGATCCTATGAAAAGTATTATTTTCTATATTTTGGCAAACACCTAAAAGTTTTTCCAAGCACCTGGGGGGTATTCCAGAAAGCTGGTTATGTGACATACCTGGGTAAATTATAGTTAGCTGATAACCTCAACTGTCGGTTCCAAAAATGGAGATAACTTTCAAGGTATGTAAGTTACCATAGCAACTCACTCTCTGAAGATAACCTGCTCCGGAGCAGGTTATGTTCCAGGGTTAGTTCATTTCAAGGCAATGTTACTGCCCTTCAGGGGTTGTCTGCGCATGTGTGCGTGGAAGCACAGATTACGTATAATATTATAATTTTACAGCAATATTACAATTACATTTCCAGTTTCGCCCATCGCAATTCAGCATTTTATTATTAACTTTTTTAATTAACCTTTTCAAATGAAATAGTCTTTAAATAAAATAATGTAAGATGTTATTATTAAACTATTATAAGGCTTTATGTATTTATATCGAATACTGTATGTATAGTTTCAATTAGGTTTATTAAAACATCTCCAAATATCACTGGATGTATATGCACACCTTACAATTTCCAACAGTTAAAGGATGTTAATAGTGACGGATTTTAACTGCAGAACAATCTTTTGAGCAATTGCATATCGTTACTCTTGTCCACTTATTATGCAATATTTGGTGCATTGGAGTTGCGGCCTAATGGTTAGAAAGCCAGACTTAAAACTCAAAGGTTGCAAGTTTGATTCCCAGGCTGGCAGGTTTCCAAGGCTTTATTAGGTGACCCCCATTACCTATGGCATAATGTTCACAATCACATATTTAAATTCGTATTATAACTTTAAACCATTTACATAATAAATACATCAACTTAAGGATTTTCATACGGACGTTGTCCTTAAAAATGTCTTTCTGATCCTCAGCCTCCTCCTACAGTTTAGTGTTGAAAGGCCTTTCTCCAAATTATAATTAACCTTTCAGGATAGGCCTTTTCCACCTCTTTTAACATATGGAAATCCATGGCCTTTTAGCTAACAAAGTCAAACCAAAAAATGAAAATAGATATATTTGAAATACATTCATTTAAAAGGGATATATTATATGACTTATTGAACCTGTAACTGTGTACCTAACGTTTCATTCTCTACCACTGTCACAGCAGACCTCCATCCTCTAATGCAAATGAATTATCATGGTTAGTATGTACTGAAATGTAAACAATGTTTTTTTTTATGACAACTGTAGCAGTTTTTACAATTAAATGAGTCTCCATGACTACATCAGCAACTGTTCAAAATAAAGCGGATACATAGCAAAGTGCGTTTTCACAAAATCAAATAAAAGTAGTTTCTTAAGGAACAAAATAGAGGTTCAATATACATCCTACACAATTAGCAATGTAATTAAATACATGTAAAATACACTGTTAGAAAACCATACACATGGTAAAATAACAAATCTAACAGAGATAGCCCAAATGATGATTTTAAATATCTTAGTATAAAAAACGTGTATATACTGTAGTAGCCTACATAAATAAACTATCTTTATATTTAATAGCGTTTATAGTTTTATAAACGTATAAATTCAATTACACAGTATGATTTTTAGTTCAGCACTTTATACACCGATGCAGATTTAAGTCTTTTGAGCTACAAACCCTGATTTATAACGTTGTTTCACAGTCAAAAACTTTAAGCTTCTTAACCGTCTCCATGGGTATTCGTGAAATCTGTGAAACATACCCTTCAAACGTGTTGTGGAACCGACATACCCCGAGTAACCAAGGTTTGGGTTAATCAACCCAGACTTCAGGGTTTATCTGACGGTAAATTAACCCTCTGGAATACACCCCTGCTGGTGTTTATGAAAATATAATTTTCAATAATTTTCTGAGTATATATATATATATATATATATGCTGTATATGTATGTGTATGTGTAAAGTCACATAAAGTCACTATTGTTACAGAAAAGACAAGTTCACAAGATCTGTGTAACCGATTGGCTGCTGCAGGGGGGGGGGGCGGTGCCCTACAGGAAAGAACGGAAGTGAGATTGTTTTGGTCGAGCTACGTCGCAGCAGAGGTATGGAGGCGAAGCAAGAGAGTCACAAGGTAAGCAGGAATAGTCTTTGCCAGTAACATTGAGTTTATGTGGTCGGTTTATATCTGACATTATATGAGCCAACATTCTACGTAACACTTTGATCTTTTCACGTGTTTACTTTCACTAGATTTAAATGTTTTCGACAGCTCTAGCTAGCTAGCTAGTGCGCAGTCTGTTGACTGGCTGTTGACAGCGTACGCTCGAGTTGTCATGGCTTTGTCATCATCATGTACTGAAATTCATTACATCACTGTCACAAGTGTAGCTTGGTGGAATGTTATTGATTCACTTAACTTGTCAAACCAGTAAATTGCTGATAAACTCTTTGTTGTTCTGGAGAGTTGAGTGATCTCCTCTAGATTTCTCTCTTTGTTATGCACGCTATAAATAGTGTATGTTATGTTTAATACAAGTGTTCATCGTTAATACAAGTATATCATTTTTACATTTGCTTTCTTTTCTGACTTTGTCAGCTGAAATGTCAAACAATTTAAGTATATCAGGGAATTAATAACATTTTAGACCTAGTAATGCCTTATTGCTGTGTTATTGGAAAACACAACATTTACATTTTTTAAATCTTTTTTAATTCTATTAATAGTAACAAACTATCTTAACCTCAATGAGTACATTTTTTAATCAAATCTGTGTTTTGTTGACATGTGATCTTTAAAAGTTTTGTATTATGTCATTTGTCAGCTGATTTTTGAGAAGGAGGGGGTTTATCTCCACACCAATGCCAAGAGAAGCAATCAGGACACAACCATCCCCGGCTTTATTCGGATAGTTGAGCGGGTAAGAACTGCTTGTATCTGGATCAACAGTCTTTATCTAATAGTTTCCGTATTGGCATTCTGGATAAGAATCAAATATTATCATCCATGTTAGTTTGGATGTAATATGACTCTAAATGGATAAAAAATGGCCACTGTTTACTGCCGTGGACGACATGAATAAGAGGGTTAAACACTTTTGTCATTAGTGATGTCTTTACACAATAAAAAAAATAAACTGCATATGAAGCCTTGGCTGGATATATTTCTTTGACATTTGAACTCATGCAGGACGGGGAGCCAGCATTGGAATGGAGCCCTATTGAGGATGATGGGAGAAACGCTCCTGCTGTCTTCTACACCAAAAAGGTTGGTAAAGAAAGACTTACAGAATTGAGCACTTTTGTTGCTTGTTAGGGTCAAAGTTCACATACTCGATTGGGGTGGCAGATTAGTTAATCTTAGATCAATATTAAACAAAGTTTTTTTTCCATTTACTTGGAAACACTTTCTCCTATCCCATCCTAATGTGCCGAGACTATAAATAAGCTTTAGGTTGATTTCCCTAAGAATTGTAAACACTGTTGCACTACTTTTTGTTTGTTTGAGATTGGTTTAACCAGCATGTGACTATTGGGGACATATATACATTATGTTTGTACAAGCAACAGCAGATTCGGGGTGTGTTTGTTTAACCACATTTAGCAGTTCCGTATTGTTCTATTTTAACCTTTACAAGGAAGTAACCCAAATCACCCAAGTATCTTGTAACTCTCATTGGGCTTCATTCATGAAACACGCAGCACGATTTTTTGTGTAAATCGTTAGTAAAGTGGTTCTGACGTAAATTTTCGGATTCATGAAAATGTTCTTATTCAAAATGTTAGTACGAAAGAAATTGACATCTGTTCCCTATCACGTGAAAATGGTGCGTAAAACATTCAAACGTTCTGTATTCTTTTAGACAAACTGATGACACTGTTTCGATTCACTATGTATCATAATGATATTTCACGAGTTTCTTTACCCTTTCTTGTTTCATTTTTTACTTTGGGTGAAACGCAGAGCTCGTCACTCTCATGTTTTACACAGCCGTCCAATCACAGTGGAGGAGAGGCGGGACAAACACTACATTTGACCAACCATCATACTTGTACAACACAACGGAGAAGTTAATATTATTGGTTACTGCATTTTTATATTCAGTAATTGTAGCGGGTTCGCTGATATAAGGAAGGAAGAGGACGAGGTTGGCGAGTCTGACACAAACTTTATTCCACAAAATAAACAGCAAAGTAAAACAGCAACTAAATCCACGGCTTTTCCTTCAGCCTGGCTTGCGACGCTCAGTATCCAGCAAAAGTCCTCCTTTCCTGACTGAGGGGTTTCGGTACATGGCAGTCCGTGTCAAGCCCGTTTCTCTCTCTCTCCATTGTGTCTTCCTCGAGTGTTTATATTGTCTCCCCGCGCCCTTACTGGAACGAGAAACAGGTGTTGACTGTTTGCAATTACTCCACTCACTTACCGCTCGTCTCCCGGCTCTCTCTCCTGCCGCATACCTCGCTACACCACGCTCCCCTCGCCACAGTAATATTCTTCAAAACAAGATACTAGTAACATGTAACTGCCGTGGATATTCCAAATCACACCAACCAATGCGTCTCTGGAAAAACATGCAGCCTCCAAAGCGTTCTCAAGCGCTACCAGCTGGTCGTTTTCAGAAGAGCGCCAGGTATTTCAGCTGGCTAAAAACGCTTTGGTGGTCACAGTTTTATTTATTAATTTATTGTTAGGCATATAGCCTATTAGTCTCTTATGCATTTATGCTATATAATGTAGCCAAACTTGAGAATGGAGTCCAGAGGATTCTACAGCATTCATAGATACGTAATTTGCATAGCAGTAATTCATAGGCGTGGATTATGCTAATTGTGAATGAGCGTGCATGCGCGCCCTGTTTACGAGTGACTGGACTTCATTAACATACGTATTTGTGAATCCGGAGGAAAGTTTTCGGGAGGGTCCTTTTTACGCGCAAATTACTGTGAATTTACTCATATATTTACAAATGTTTCATGAATGAGGCCCATTCTGTTTTTGAAAGGATGGGGAGGAAGGTGAAGAAGAGACTAAGTTTGACCCCGGCTATGAGCCAGACTGGGCCGTCATCAGTACAGTCAAGCAGAACAGACAACAAGTCCGTCAACCAGTTATGGAAACAGGTGCTGTTCTAAACAAATATTCATGTGCAATTTAACTTCTCTATTAGCTGATTTTTTTGTGGGCATCTTTTTTCCCCCAACACACTAAATATAAAAGAAAGTTGGTGATTTTTTTATATGCACTTACAGTTATGAACAGTGTTGCACCTTTATCTGTTAGCAGGTCACTGGAGCTCCTTCTCCCTACCGCTGTCAGAGCTGTACTCCCTGCGAAGAGCGCGGTTCTCTCTAGGCAGGAACTTCCTGGTGCTGACCACCAGAGGGGGAGATCCTCTCCCTCCACTGCACTTCCATCGAGGGGGCACTAGAGAGCTGCTCTTATCCATGCAGCGGTACATCAGACTGGCCCCGTGAGTCGCAGTCAAATCGTTCATATTTCTCCTCCTCAGCATCAATTTTACATTTTAGTATCTACATACTTGCTTACTCAAATGTTGAATTTTTGCCCACGCTCTAGGTCTCCCCTCGATGGTAGACTCTTTCTGGCATACCCGCATGATTCTGGAGCCCTGTCGCAGTCGTTTGATGAGCTGCACCTTTTTGACGATACCAGTGCAGACCTTGTCTCTGTAAGTCTATGGCCTGTATGTTAAGAGTTTATTTTAGTGTGGTTTTCTAAAGCCAGAAACACAAACGTGGCATCTGATGGTTGTACGCGCAGAGGTTCATTCAAGACCCTTACGCCACCACGTTTGGGGGGTTCTCCAAAGTGACCAACTTCTTCCGGGGAGCACTCAGACCCCCGGAGTCGCCCCTCGGTAACCGCTCGCCACAGGATGGTCACGGTCCCCACCCGAGTGACGAAGAGCCTGGCTTTGAGCTCATCACTTGCGTGAGTCACAGAGCGTCTCATGTGTCCATCTAGTACTGTGTGAATATAAATGTTGATTTGGTGCATAGACATAAATCATGAGCATTTGATGTTTCTCAAGGGGGCTGAGCTCGGACCCAGACCGGTTGTCAAAAGAGGAGAACCATTGGATGATTTTGATCAGTTTTTGGATTCAGAGGGGCGTGTCACAGATCCACAGCGAGTCAAAGAGCTGGTGTTTAGAGGGGTGGGTCAATGTTTTTAATGCATAAATGTATAGAATAATTCTGATATGAACTGATATGCAATCTTCCCCCTAGAAAAACGTTTTCCTTCACATTTTTGTTTATCCAGGGCATTGTTCCATCTCAGCGGAAGGAGGTGTGGAAATTCTTACTAGGATTTTACCCATGGAATAGCACAACCAGAGAGAGAGAGGACATTCTGAGGGTCAAAACGTGAGCTTTACATTTCCATTTAATTTATACTGCATTTCTTTGCTCAACTGATTGTTGGAATTTTCTAGCCTTGTTTCAGCACATGACATGTGTTTGTATCAATCTGCTAAGAATACGCTGATGTAATATGCATTCTGTCACGCTTTCATACAAGTGTATACTAAAATAAAAATACATTCTTCTAAAAAGTTTAATGTTTGTTATTCTGTTTTAAACAGAGATGAGTATTTTCGAATGAAGGTTCAGTGGAAATCGGTTAGTGAAGAGCAGGAGATGAGGAACTCTCTCTTCCGAGGACACCGTAGCCTCATAGGTCAGTTCATTTGTCTGTCGTCCCACGTGCTGGTCCTGTCCTAAATGTCTCAACTTGAGAATGGGTTCTGCACCAGCCTTTAAACCTGTCGAAGAACATTAAACCTTAAACCTAAAATGAAGAACATAGTAGCGTAGTTTGATGCATTGTTGATTGGTTAAGTGGAAAATTACTAATTTATGAATTGAATTTGTTGTCTTTTACAGATTTGGACAGAACGGGATGTGAACCGGACGGACAGACAAAATTCCTTCTTTTCTGGAAATGAAAACCCAGGGCTAGCACTGCTACATGATGTCCTGATGACATACTGCATGTTTAACTTTGATCTAGGCAAGTGTGGGGGGTGTAAGTTTTTCCACCTAATATCCACCAGAGGGCAGTGTTTCATAAAATTCTGTCTTATTTATTTCTAGGTTATGTCCAGGGGATGAGTGATCTACTATCTCCTCTCCTTTTTGTTACTCAGAATGAGGTGGAGTCCTTCTGGTGTCTGACAGGCTTTATGGAGCTAGTGGTCAGTAAACACTCTTGTTTACAGACTGTGTGTTGTTAACTTAATGCAGGGCTTCTCAACCTTTTTGACTCCAAGGGCCCCCATTGTATTCAGCACTATTCAAAGGCCCCCCTCCCACTCACAAAAAAACTAAAAATTCCTACCCAATGAAATATATGTGAGCTTGACGTTAACTGGAAAAAATGTTTATTCATTATAAAATGGCCAAATAATTAGAAATATTTAAATGCTCATTTTAAAATATTAGTCATCTTGAGGGCCCCATGGAAGTCAGCTGGGGTCCCCTTGTCGGCTGCGGCCCCCCTGTTGAGAACTACTGAGTTAATGAGAGTTTCTGTGTCCTCAGCACCAAAACTTTGAAGAGTCTCAGGAGGCCATGAAACAACAACTCTTTCAGCTCAGTCTCCTACTCAGAGCAGTTGATCCAGAGCTGTGTGACTACCTGGGTAAACGCAAATATTATATATAGTACATAAGTTTTTTACATTTTATTTACATAAAAAAACACACACAGCCTTAAAATCCTAAAGCTAAAATAAAATATCTGTGCGGTAACAGCATTACCATTCCTATCTGTCTCTATCTCTCTGTCAGATTCTCAGGACAGTGGCTCGCTTTGCTTTTGTTTCCGATGGTTACTGATTTGGTTTAAGAGAGAATTCTCTTTTGAAGACATTCTAAGTCTCTGGGAGGTAAGAGAAGTCAGATTTGTAAACCACAACACGTCAACACGCTTTCACATTTTATTCACACTTTATTGTACTAGGTTTAAAGATCCTCCTACAATGTTTCTCAGGTGTTTTGGACACGTCTGCCCTGTGAAAACATTCACTTACTTATGGCCTGCGCCATTCTTGAATCACAAAGAGGAGAGCTAATTGGCTCAAATCATGACTTTAATTCAATACTTAAGGTCTGTATAGAATTGTTTTAGTCTGTGGAATCAGAAAGCCATTGGAACATAAAGAGTTGAATCAAGTTACCCAGATGTAGTCCTGATTCTGAGTGTGTGTGTCTGTGTCTGTGTGTGTGTTTACAGCACATTAATGAGCTGACCATGAAGCTGAATCTGCACACAATGCTCTGTGATGCAGAAGCTATTTATTTGCAGCTGGCCAGTTGCAAGGTGATTCAACTTTTTTTTGCTGACACTTAGTCCATTAGCAAGACATAATACACACATAAACAATACAAACAATTAAAAAAGCCAGTTATACCAATGTTTTCTCATACTTGACTGGTATCGTACCATAGTAAACCCAGGGTTTGACATCAACATTATAATGAAATTCTGAGAATCATCTAACCGACATGTAAATTTATACATCAGATTTCTCATTACAGCCGGAAAGGTACATATCACGCAATGCTTAATAGCTTCTCTTTTCTCAGGAGCTTCCTTTAAAAGTGCAGGAAGTCCTTGGATTATATGTCCCGTCAAGATCAGCAGAAGAGAATCCAGACTCAGAGCCAAGAGAAACTGACACCCTGCTCAGCCAATCAGAGGTCAGAGGAGCTGCAGCCTGCCAGGCTGATAATGTGCAGACACCACAGCGCCCGCCTCCAACATACCCTTGATTCATGTAGTGAGCATGTTAATTTCAGTCTAATGCATATATTCCAAAAGAAATTGAATTAATAGATTTGTTTCTGAAATTTTAGTGAATGTAATCCAGAGAGAAATCTACAACTGCAGCAACCTAATTCAAAAATGACAGTTTTATACTGTACTTTCCTGAGAAGAGCATTTTCAACATGCTGTCTGTGGTGTGTGAATGACTGTGGGCATTGCAGATAAAGTCATGAAACAGAGGAAACTCATACAGCCTGTGATACTTATAGTGTGTGCATAATTTTGCAGCTCACAGATTATTACATATTTTACCTATCATATTTTCTTGATACAAAAGAATTGTATATCTCATTGTTGATGTGGTTATGTGTTTTTGAGTTATTTTTCTTCATGCATTTGTATGTTATTGTATATTCTAGTTTTTCTCATTACCTTTCTCAACTTATTCATTCTTCATAGAGATTGTAATGGTCACTTTTATTAACAATATAATGCTGTGCATGTAATGTGGCTTAAACTTGTAATTGCCGTATAATAATATTAATTATATAGAATAAATTACATATAGGGATTACTTGTTGTGTTCTTTGTTTTTAACCATAGTGCGTTTTTCACGTGAATAAAATTGTTAAATTTTGTAACTGACCTTTTGTTGAAAATCAGCCTGGTTACTCTTTATTTTCTGGTTAGTGGCACTAAGCAAATCTGACCATTATTATTATTCATGATGGATTCATGTATTTGAGCATAACCATAAATGTGCTATTATTATATAAGGAGATTTAAAGGCATAGTTCACACAAAAATTAAAATTCTGTCCTCATTTATTCACCCTTAAAACCTTGAACACGAGAAGGTTTTGTGTTCATACAATGGAAGTCAATGGGGTTCAGCTTGTTGGTGATCAACATTCTTTAAAATATCTTCTTCTCTGTTCTGCAGAAGAAAGAAAGTCATACAGGTTTGAAATTACACAAGGGCAAATAAATGACAGAATTCTCATTTTAGGTGAACTATCCCTTTAAGAAGACTCAACTGAAAACACTCAGATAAATGTGTAGTTTTTTGTGGCTTTGTTTTCCCTGTGCTTTTCTTTTTCTACCAGTGAGGTGAGCAGAACTGATCTGTTCAAAGAATTTTAAACGATCTTCCAGTTAGCACTGAACACATTAAGAATGAATGAACTTTTATGTGTCTTAAGATGATAACTTTTAAAGTATTTTGAAATAAGTATTTAAGACGAAGTAAGAATAAGTATTTAACGAAGCAGAAAACTCATTTTCAATATTTGACATATGTTTTGTTAAACCATGAAAATTTATGTTTGGCACTAAAGACACGGCCCATGTGTCACAAAGACAGCACCAGTGCAGTCCCCGCAAAAACAAACACATTCACACACTCCATCAGCAGGTGTCTGACTGGGGTTAAAAGATCAGGCTAAACGGGGTCACTGTTCCCCACTGTCCTACCAAATGAGGTGGAAAATGAGGGGTGGAGAACCACGCCTCTCTCTCAGAGGCCTTCTCACTGCTCTTTCTGCTGTCGGCCCTCCTTTTCTCTCTCTCCATTTCTCCCTCGCCCTCTTTTTTATTTTCCCACTGTGTTTCTTTGAATACAGCTGCAGCTTATGAATTTAGCATGGCACTTAAACAGCCCTGCGATCTGCCACCCTTCATTGTCTCATACACAAACACACTCTTTCACTCCTGAGACTCATCTTGTTCCTTTCATGACCAGCGTGACCTTGCTTTTACTGGGGTAAAGAAAAAAGTCTAAGTGCCTCATTCAAACTCAATCTGCCCTGAGTTAAGCTCTAGTTTTCAGGGGATAAGACTGTTTGAACAGCTCTGTAGTCTCTCAAGTCCCTCTTTGTGCATTTGAGAACTTTATCTGGTTTTGGAAAATAATAGATGTGTGATTGAGCCTCTTTGGCTTTGGTTGAGTCTCTTTGGCTTTGGTTGAGTTAGATCTGACTGTTGACTCTTTTTTTGACTCTAAGGGCCAGATTTACTAAACAGTAAACAGTCCACCGCTAATTTTCACTGCGTGTCTTTAGTTAATACAGACAGTAGTTTTTTAGTTTTCAGAGCATAGCAGTTTGATCTTTTTTCAGCCAAATAAATAAATAATATATGTAGATATACATATACAATTGTATATACAAAATATATAAACATATTATATATATATATATACAGTATATATATATATATATATATGTTCTGCAATAAATTCTTTCAAATACATCAAATATTTTATTCAAAATATTTAGTCACCTGTGTACACACCCTGACAAATCCAGTCCTCAGCTCTCCACTTAATGTGACCTGCTGTGACTATGAGGACCATCCAGTGTCGAGTGTGTGTGAGTGGGAGCAGAAGGCCAGGGACTGGTGTCTGACAGTGATTTGTAAAGAGAGACAATACGCCTCATTGACCTGCCCGGCTCCACTGTCTGTTGCACATATCTCGCCAAGCCCTCCCATGAGGACTCACCGTTCTTTAAACACGACACCATATTGCCACAGGGCCAGGGTGGGGCTGAATGTGTGTTGTGTGAGATTGACAATGAGATTCCACAGAAAGTGTGTGTGTGTGTGTGGGGGGGGGGTGATGGGATATTAGATGGCACGTGAGTAAGTGTGACTTCGTGTTGATGAAAACAAAAGCCGCACACTTCGGTTTTACTCTTCCGTCTCTGTCTCACACTCCTGTGTCAGATTTCAGAAAGCTTTTCCATCTGCTCAGAGCCTGATGTCATTTATGACCTCAAAAATCAGGTGTTCTGGCTCAGTTTCACTGTTCAAAAAAGTAAAGTTTGAAAGCTTTATTACATATTCTAAAAAGGGAGAGCCATGAGTCAATCTTTTTAAAAAACATGACTGTTTAAGAAAAAAACATTCAGTTTTCAGATCAATGTGAATTGCTGTGTACATGCTTTAACTTTATTTTACTATTGCTCAAAATTAGATTGGGAAAGAAAAAAAAAAAACCTAAGTTTTACATCTGTAATACGAACCACCTAATGATCTAGCATCCACCCAGCAGTACCTTAGCGACCACATAGCAACACCCTAACATCACAGTTTTAATAGTTTAGTACATATCCCGCAATTAAAAAAAATCTACAGTTAAAATAACGCTGCTGTCCTTCTGAAACCTCCATATTTCATGATTTTTATTTTTTGTCATAAATTATTGTATTAGCCACCCTTTATGTTTGTCACTGCAATGTTGTTTTGCAGATATCTAACCAATAAAAGTATTAAAAAGTGCTTTTCAACTTTCACAACACAGTATTTAATCATTTAAAAAGTACTGTGTTTTTTTCCATTTCCTAAAAACAGTTAGAAGAACAGCGATGCTAAACAGATCCCACAAACTATTTTTCTTGTACCCGTCACTGTCAACAAACACCCCAAATCTTTTTGTTATTCATTCTCATTGTCACAGCTTGGAGATGACCTTTTTCTCTCCTCTCTCTCTGTCGCTCTCGCTCTCTTTTTTCTTCGCTCACTGACGGTGACAAGCTGTTGCGCTGTCCCTCTGGGTTACTCCCTCTCTTGCTCATTCTCTCCCTCTCTCTCTCTCTCTCTCTCTCTCCACCTGTTGATGCCATTGTTGCTCAGCCAGCATTGAAGTCTTTTATTCTTTTACTCTTCTCATCTTACACACCCCTCTTTTATTCCTTCACTTTTTTCGTCAACAGTCACTCCTCCTCGAGGACGTATAAAAGAGGGAACAGGAGAGAAGAAGGGTAAGAACAACACGAGACCACCGGAGAAGCACACACACCACGCAGACACTCACCAGCACACATGTACACTTAAACACACAATTCAAGCACTTTTAGGAGAAAAGTCGCTTTACATTTTATTTTAAAAACAGTGTTTTATTCTCAGGCCAGTGATACTTACTTGCTACTAACACGGTTCACTCACACTTCAAATATCTTGGAACACAACTGCTGGCAGGAGGGATGTCTGTGTCTCTGTGGTGTGAAGAGGAAGAGGTTCAGGACAGGTCTCAGAGTCGGGAGTCTTCGGTCAAAGCCCCCTGGGACCCAAGCGCCTCCGGGCTGAGGGTCATTCAGAGACTTCTGCAGTCAGAGGGAAGATACCTGCCCTCTCCGCTCTATACATCACTCATCCAGAGAGATCCTCAGCGCAGAGAGGAGCTGGCCAAGTGGACCATGGAGGTAGATTTTGGATTTCTGTGATGTCTAAAATGATTTGAAAGCTGATTAACCTGAGGATATTGAAAACATGTGAAAATCTCTGACTTGATTTCAGGCTTGGGTACGTTTCATACATTGCTTAGATCTTTTCTGATACTATGACCTGGCAACCAAGGATGTATTTGTGAAGCATTTGTTCTCCTTTTCATTTCATGGCTGCCAAGAATAAACAATAGAGGTTTCGTTTGTGATTTTTGGTTGCCATGGATGTCCTTCTGACTATTCTTCATTGGTAGAAATGGCCTATTGTTAGATCATGTACAGCAGAGTTACGTTTTTGTAACGTTTATTGAAGTATAATTGGAGAACCAACTTGTGACAATAGCTCAGCAACAAAGATCTCCAATCCAACAATCTTTCAAAACTTCAAACTTAAAGTATTTCTGTGTCGTTTAAAAGTTTCCTTTTCTGTGTTTTTGTAGGTGTGCTGTGAATGTGATTGCGATGAATCTGTATTCCCCCTGGCTGTCTCACTGTTGGATCGATACCTGTCTGCCACTCTATCCCTGCCTGTCTCTCCAACTTGTTTGGCTGCTGCTTGTGTCCTGGTGGCCTCCAAACTAACAGAATGTGACACAGTTAATGCCGATACCCTGTGTGCAGCAGCTGAATATGACTTTTTGTCATCCAACCTCCGGGTGAGTTTATTACATTATATCTGTAAATATTTATTTATTGTTTATTTATTGTTTGTATAACATCTAATCCGTGCATTTCCTAACAGGAAATGGAGCGTGTTGTTCTGGCCACTCTGCGATGGGATGTAGCAGCCGTAACCCCTCAGGACTTTATCCCACACATCCTGCTCACTCTTGGGGAACTAAAGGATGGGGAAACACATACAGGAGAGTTTCTCACAACACTTCGACGCCACAGCGACACACTTGTTGCCATGTGCGTGTGTGACTCTCGTTTTCTGGGAACACCCCCATCTCTGGTAGCAGCGGCTGTGCTGAACTCTGCCCTTCGGGGGTTAAGGACCAAAAGTGCATGGGAATTGAGTGTTATGACCTCCGCTCTGGCCACTCTCTGTCAGACTGATGTGGTAAGCGAAGCGTGTGAGCCTGTTTTTGTTTGTATGTGTTTGAGTGGGACAGTTAACTATGTCTGTGTTCATCTACAGGCCGTGTTGCAGTGCTGCACTGAGCTGATAGAGGGCGCTCTCAGAGAGAGACTGAGAAACGGAGCACAGGAGGGGAAAGATGGTGCTATTGATGAAGATGAGAGAGCCAGCACTCCCACTGACCTGAGAGAAATAGATTTTTAAAACAGGGTTAATTTATGAGTAATATTTATTGTGACTGTTTTATTTATCAGTTAAACTGAGTTAAACAATGTAACGTTTGTGTTATGTAACTTCTGAAGTGTTCTTATTTAAATTTGTATTTATTTGTTTGATTATTTACTTGTGCCATATTTATTACTTCTATTGCCATAACTGTGATTTTTTAAAGGTATTTCAGGTTTATTCTCTTCCCTTATGTGTTACATTTTCATATTTTATACTTCATGTATTATCATATTATTTATTGTGTGCAATTATTGTCTTTAATTTATTGTGTTTGTCAGTGTTTTAAATTTGTGTGTATGTTTGTAATCGTGTTGGATAAATGAAAATCTATTTTTCGAAAAAGTTCAAATAAAGCGTATATGGTTATCAGCATTGTGTGCATCTATAAAAAAACATAACAAATGTACTATATGGTATCAAATTAAACTTAACTAAATTCAATTTCAACTAAATGACCTACGTTAAGTGTATGACAATCGCTGCTTTTTATCATGTGCTGTTTTATCAACACCCCTGAACCATGGTCAATTAATTTCTCGTTATTTTAACTAATTTCTCATAATAAGACATTACAATTTTTGAACGGTTATCTACAGTTTAGTAACGCATGTCACACCAAACTTTGCGAAATAAAATACACAAAATCCTTAATTTGACTTGCTGAAAGCGGTCGCGTTCAGATGACGTCATAAATCGTGGCCGCTTTGTGTTGGAGGCAGCAGAGCAGAGCAATTTGTAGTCACTGTAGGTTTATTTTATTTACATTGGCGCTGAAGTAGAATCGGAGCCGAGGGTAAGATGAGTCGCTAATGATTTCATGCAGATAATATATATATTTACGTCTTGTTTTCCTTCATGCGGTTGCTTCTGTTTTGAAACGTGATCTGCCTGGTGCGTCTTGTCCTGATCTATGTTTAATCTTATATAACTATGTCTTCGTGTAGAGAGCGTTCTCGCTCTCGCACATACCTTATGGGTGAACCTCAACGTTTTCTAATTTGTGTAAGTCTGTGCTATCTCAGGGTCTACAAGGATGACAGCGGGGTTTATTAAAGGGCTGCTGCTTCTGTCTCTCACTCTGGTGGTGTGGACACTGCCGATAGATCGCAACGCGGAGCCGCCTCAGGAGGAGAGGCTTGAGGAGAATGCTGTAAGACTTGTTTTAAATCACTGATCAGGACAAAGGTTTGTAGGTTTGCTTATTCACTTCTGTCGCTTGTTTCGTAGGACACCGGTCTGTACTATGATCGCTACTTGAGGGAGGTGATCGAAGTGTTGGAAACAGATCCTCACTTCCGAGAAAAACTCCAGACAGCCAACACGGATGACATTAAGGTTAACTGCTCTCTTAGTTGTCTTTGTGCTTTTGAAGTTTGAATGTGATTTCACCTGTTCTCCAAGCCCCTAATAGAAAAAGAATGCCTTTTAGAGTGGACGTCTCAGTAAGGAGTTGGATTTGGTGGGCCACCACGTGAGGACTCGACTGGACGAGCTGAAGAGACAAGAAGTGTCACGCCTCAGGATGCTGCTGAAGGCGAAATTGGACAGCACGAACACACAGAGTGAGTGTGTTTGGCGGTGACATGCATCTCCCTACCCAGTATTGCTCAAGTGACGCTGGTGAGCAAGAAAATCTGTTGACATGACTCCCGCTTCTGTTCGCGCAAATGTTTTGCTGTGATTACAGGTGTTCAGATGGATCACGCCTCCTTGTTGAGGCAGTTTGAACATCTTGATCCTCACAATCAGAACACGTTTGAGGCCAAAGACCTGGAGCTGCTTATCGCCACAGTAACAAACATTCAGAGCATGCCATAAGTTACCACCATAGATAGATAACTTGCCTCACTGTGTGTGCACGTGCTTATTTTCAGGCCACTAAAGATCTTGAGAATTATGATGCAGAGCGCCATGAGGAGTTTAAGAGATACGAGATGCTGAAAGAGCACGAGCGCAGGGAGTACCTGAAGAGTTTGGACCAGGAGAAGAGAGAAAAGGAGGAGAAAAGAATTGAGGAACTCAAAGAAAAACACAGACAGCATCCCAAAGTTAATGCTCCGGTGAGAGAGAAGTCTGTGATGATGTGAACTCCACTTTGTTTGTCTCGCATTTGATATTAATGAATAAGGTTTGTCTCCTTCCTTTCAGGGTAGTGTGGATCAGTTACGTGAGGTGTGGGAAGAAACAGATGGTTTGGATCCACAAGAGTTTAATCCCAAGACTTTCTTTAAACTGCACGGTCAGTCTTTGTTTTTGTGTTGTTTTTTGTAATCAGGCCCTTATGCTGGCAACATTAATTTAAGTAGTGTTTTCACACTTAGACACAAATGGTGATGGTGTGTTGGATGAGCAAGAGCTTGAAGCCCTCTTCACTAAAGAGGTAAGGAGGACATTTCAGTGTTTGAGGCTAATAGATCATGACAGTCTGTGTTTGACAGTGATGGGGCCTCTTTTCTGCCTTAACTGAGTTTGCGTTTAGGACTCTATTGGCCTCTAGTGGCTGTCATGAGAAAAACATGCAGCTTGTAAAATAGATATGCAAAAAAACATGTCCAAAATGTTGTTTTTGTAACACCTGCATATGCATGTGATTTTGTCATCCTAGCTTGAGAAGGTCTACGATCCAAAAAATGAAGAAGATGACATGATGGAGATGGAGGAGGAGAGACTAAGGATGCGGGAACATGTCATGAAAAATGTATTGTCTTTAGATTTTTTTTCATAATTTTTCCCCTTTATTTGTCATTCTATCAGCTATCTCCTTTCTGCCTTCACATTGATTTATTTCAATTTCACACTCATTAATTGTGCTTGCAATATACTTATTGCGCAAGTGTATTTTTCTTTATTGCTACTTTAGTTACTTAAGTTCTCTCTGCTGGTTTGAGTTTTTTCCCTTTTTGCCGCTTTCTCACACTGCAGGTGGATCTCAATCATGACAGGCTGGTCAGTCTGGAGGAGTTTCTCAAATCAACAGACAAAAAAGAATTTAACAACTCAAAGGAATGGGAGGTTAGAATCAGATATGGATGTATGGTTGATGTTTAAAACCTTTATTATGATTAGACACACACTGACTGTATTATGATTCTTTATGGCAGTGTATATTGGGAAATGTTTGCTGACTGCTTACCTTTTCACACTCTCAATAACTTGTCGTTTAAGACGTTGGATGACACGAAGCCAGTATATACAGAAGAGGAGCTGCAACGCTTCGAGGCAGAACTGCGGGATAAGGAGATGGAGCTTGGCAGAAGGGCGGAGAAATTAAGACAGGAACAGGAACTTCTTTTAGAGAGAAGCAAAGCTTTGGAGGCCCAGAAAAGAGAATATCAACAGGTATAGGCGATTAATACAGCATATTATACTTGATTCTGATTGGTGCATCAGCTTTATTTGGGAAACTATTGTTGTGCAAAACTTAGTATATTATTTTGCTGCCAGAGAACTGACATCTTGTTTTACTTTTGATCAGGCAGTGATGGAGATGTCGCAAAAACAAAAGGAGCAACAGGACATCAATAGGCAACCTCCCTCGGGTCCTAATGGAGAACTCCAGTTTCAGCAAGAGATCCAGAAACTAGCAAGTGAAGATGGTCCAGGTTAGAAGACAAACATGAGTGCTTAAGTGAGGTCTTTGTTAACCTGAATTAACAAAGCAAATGTTGCTGGACACCTTTGTGGGATTTTAACTTGGTAAACAACAGCTCTTTTGTCTTTCAGTGGTTAAAGTCCCCGTTGATCAGAATGGAGACGTTCAGAATAATCTACCAGCTGAGCCACCACAGAATCTGCCTCAACACACTTTATAACATACTCACACACATGCCTTACACCTGTTTTTAACATGAAAAGACGTTTGATTTAGCCTTTAATGGATAGTGCACATACAAAACCAAACCGAACTCGACATGAACCCATCGGTCCATCCTTTTCCCACTCACACAGTCATGAAACACACACACTTGTGTTTTGCCTCATCATTAACTTAATCTGCTCATAGCCCTAATACTGTGGCATCAATGTAAACCATTAGCATGCTACTCCTAGGAAAACAGGTGAGTTTGGTGATAAGTAAATGTTTGGTTTGGTAGGGTTGTAGTCAGTTTTTTTTTTCTCTGCTGAAATTATTTGATTATTGAGGTTTACTGCCTTCATTTGCTTTAAGTTACAGAGGAGCTCTTAAAGGCATCAACATGTTATTTCTAGACGAAGTGTAATAACATGGTTGTTTTCTGTGGTGAAGATTATGTTGGTAAAACCTTATACCTCTTCTCTGATGTGAGGTTTTCTAATAGACTCATGAATGAGCACAGATCCATAAACCAAATATAATAGATACCACAATGTGCAATAAATTCACTTTAATTTTTTCATGTAGGCTTATATAAAATCCAGATTTTATGACAGTATTGTATTTCTTTCTTTTAGTAAAGGATATTTAAAGAATTATATCATTCTTGTGGCATATGTAGCTTTTTTGCATATCACACCTTTTAAAGGTCCAGTGTGTGAAATTTAGTGGTGAGGTTGCGAATTGGAAATTCGGCGGTAAGACATTCGAAATAATGTATTTACAAATACGCTCTGTAGAACAGTTTAGACCTACTGTAGAAACAACATGGCGAATTCTATGCAAGGGGACCTGTGGTGCATGTACTGTAGATAAAAATAGCTCATTCTGAGGTAATAAAACAATGCCACTTTATGTAAGGTCTTTATACACCTCTGAAGACATAGTTATGTATATTATATTGTATTTCTGTCAAAAGATCCTCCAGAAAATTACACGTTGGACCTTTATATTTTGGACTTTAATATTGGAAGTCGACAGCAAAACCGTAAATGTTTAAAGCTGCAACGTGTCATTTTTTTTCTCTTTATCGCCATCTTCTTTTTGAAAATAAAATCTGAGGTTACTTTGCGTACTTATATAATATATACAGTATACATGTGTTTAAAAGTAGATGAAATTTCCCACAAAATCTGGCCCGAGTGCTCAAGTTATAAATCATTATTATAGATTTACCCTAAGGTAAAACGACAGTTTTCAACACCAATAGTTTATGTACTTGCTCAGTAATTGTTTTTTAATCAAAACAAGTTACAGATTTCTGGTGTCATGATAAACAATGTAGTGTTATAGAAGAGATTATTGTGTTGTTTTTAAATAACACTTGTGGATAATTCAATGCTTTAGATTTTTATCTCTGCCAAATACACCCATTTGTTACTAAACAAAAGCATTATTTCTTGGGTCCAAATGTCCTTTTCAGCTGTTCTGCATTTCTCTTTCAAAAAGTCAATACGTTTTTCCACATCTCTTACAACACTCCAATTTGGAACACTCTCTGATGTGACAGTGGCATTGTTTTAAGTGTGTCCTAATCTGCATTGAACATAGTTTGTGCACACTCTTTGCCACATGGCCCATAGTTGCTGTAAATTCCATTCCAAATCTGTCAGACACTCCCTAACCTCAGTGACCTTGTTGCTCCTCCCGCTGCAGCTGTCACCTTTCAATCACACTCGGTAGGGCACTACCATAGCAATGTAAATACTGTCACTACACTTAAACATCAGCACAGGCCTTTTAAACTCAAGTATTGTCCATGTTTAATTTGATTTTAGCAGGAAGGGTCTGTGCTTCAAGAGATTATATAAAGTCAACATAAAACAGGACTTATAACCAAGAGATGCAAAAAAGTTGTAACATTTTGATGGAAAAAAATACAATTTAACTGACAATTTAACCATTAGTATATCACGCACCTTTTTTTTCCATGATAAAATATAAAACAGGGTAAACTGGATTTAATATTCACATTAATAATGCAACTATTTAAAATGATCTTATTTCTTATACTGTTAATAATTGATTAGTTTTCTTTGTGACAAAGTTAAGCTGCTGCTGTGATGCTGTCTCTCAAGTACAAACAATTCTGAATTATGTCTTGAACACTGTCGTTTGTAAAAGACAAGTGGTATAAAATAAAGAGCCAAGAAAGATGAGTCAGATGCTGTGGGAAGAGTCTGATGAAACGAGTACTTGATTTGGATAGTGTGAAAGAGGGCTCATTTGCATCATGGAGTGGGCTGACTGCTGCTGAATCATCCACTTTTCATAGTACTTCACATCCTTTTGATGCTAACCCCAACAAAGCCAGTAGGTATTTTACTGGGTCTCTGGAGCATTGACCGTCTGGGATCCACATCCTGTGTCTTGCACTCACTCTTATTAGCAATGTATGTGCAGACATACACATAAAATGCGACACATTAGAGTCTCTGCAGGCAGTGATTTCACGGTTTCACTCCTCTCTCACCCTTTACATCAGCAGGCTCACTAGTTCATGGTGAAGGTGAAGAGTAACGTATCTTGATCTCTTAGGTTCTTGTGCTGGTTTTAGCAGGATTTGTGGAAGCTGCATGGAATTCTGGGGAGGAGGATGATAAAGAATAATTCTAGAATTGTAAATCCTTATAATAGACAGCCAGGTATTTGATGTTGTCTGTGCTCATTTCTCTCTCGCTCACTCTTTTGCAAGTACAGTACTTGATGAGCTATCAACACCATTGCTGTCTCTTCCCTTGATCTTTCCCCCTCCCTGTCTCTGTCTAAGCCTATGTGGTCTGAGTGACGATAAGAGAAGACTACTATTATTCAACACTACAGCAGCTCTTGTTTGTGTATCTGGGCCATATTGCAATATCCTTGAAGAACAGCAGAGGGAGCTAGAAACTCACAAACTTCTCACTGCAATCTTAAATCTGTGGAGAACATACTTGGGTTAGTTTTCACCCCTTATATCATACGCACATATGCACAGAAAGTATCAATAAGGGCAATGGATTGCATTCTGGTGTATCTGGCAATTCTCGGGTGATTTAGGAGCATCATTTTGCTATTGTGTGACAACTGTACAACACTTAAAGCCACCACCAAACACAAAAAAGTAAACGTCTTTACTTTTACTCATTTTTATCTAATTTTGGTTATTATAGCCAAGGCATATAGAGATTGAATAAATATGAATAATGTTAAGGGTATTGTACTACAAAAAGAACCAATCAAACAATGTTCACGTTTTCAAAGTGACTGTCTAATTTCATGACTTATCTGGCAAGACGAAACTGAAATGCTAAAAACTTTAATACATTGACATCTGAACCTGACCTGAACCTGTTTCTACTTTTCTGAATGTACACTGGTTAGGAAGGCTCTGATGCTGCAGCTCCAAAAGACACTGATAAACACCATGTTGCCTCTGTTGCCATGGTGATGGGCTGTGCATTGGGTAGAGATGCTAGTACTACAAGGTATGTAAGTCACATATACATTTATAATGCTTAAAAGTAGTGTGTTATGTTTTGAAAACAAATCATAAAGCATGCATAGTTTCACATTCACGATCTATTTTTTAAATTATGGGTGTAAAGTTGTGTGGTTCTCAAAGTAAGAACTGAGGGTGTTTGTTAGAAATTATCATTAGTTATCGTTTAAGGTGGCTTGACACGAACTGAGAGAAAATCGTCATCCCCATTTTGCGCTTCTACAGCATTTTGCTCCAGCTGCAAGTTGAAGGCCTACAACAGCGCATCTGTGTCTTTAAATCCTCTCCTTGTGCACTACGATGACATCATGCTCTAAAAACACATTACGTCATCTCTTTTGGGACACTTCTCATGGCTCCACCCAGTACTGCGCCCGTTGCATTGGCTCTTATCATTGCTGGAACCCTCCTCGTCGTCTGTTTTATTGGTGGAGAAGTCACCAGTGTCTATTTTTAATTGGTTCGGCGGTCACACTGATGCCTGTGGCCTCCACCTCTGAAAGAGGATTCTCAGCTCGAGACGGGTCGCGGGTAATTTGGTTTTTTCGCAAGCGCTCACACTACGTCATACGGATAGCTTTTTTATGAATACTTACATGGATGAACTGCGTATGAAATGAGTATGATGCGTTTTGTAGAAGGCACCAGTGTTTTAATGCTAGCAACGTATGTGGAGATATTTGTGTCCACAAAGAAAAAATAATCGTTTCAATGTTTTAGTATTGCTTCATTAGGTGGAGCTATTAAAAAAGCAGAATGACATCATAAATAGAAATTATATACGTAGATTTTTTTTTATTTAAACAGATACCATGCAACAAAATATTTTAATCCGAACAAAATCATAAATCGTGCATTAAGAAAGGCACACTTAAAATGATGCGATAAGTGCTCTAACAAGTGCGTTGATATAAGGATGGTTCGTCGTTGCGAAGTGCAATACCGCATGTAGCCTGTAGAGGGGGTGGATGTTGCGACGGACTGAGAGTGGACCGAAGTTCTCAGGTACACACTCAGCGATGACCGTTTGGATCTTTGTCTATAAATGCTTGAGCTTTGCTTATAAAATAATACCTTTATCCCTATATGAAGGGGGCGATGAACCGTGTCACACACAGAGGCTACATGATATCACATAGTTACAGTAGCCCTAGCAACAGCCCGTGTTTGTGATCCCTGTGGTGGTGAGGCAGGCGTGAATGTTTCTTTAAGAGCCAGCTCCTTTACATCGACAGAGAGAGGGAGAGGGGAGGGGGGGGGAAGAGAGAGAGACTGGGGTTGTCTATGGTTAGGTGTAACGTTTGCTCGCTCGGTGCCGTCGTTACATGTGTGAGGAAAAGGGAAGGGGGGAGGCTGACAATTGGGCTTTACAGCTAATTCGGCACCCGAAAGCGCTGCGCTCCGATGGGGTCGACGGGGATGAAATGACGATGTCTAACGTTTACTTCCGACGATGACAACGGTGAGCGGCGGTTAAGCCGGCGTGCATATTTCAGCATCGCATGTATTTTCTTATATATGCATGTTTGTGTGTGTGATATCGCCCAGCTGTGAAGATGAGGAGGGGGATGGAAGGAGGGGGCGAGGCGACAGAAGGACGGAAATAAGAGAATAAAATAGCAACGCATGAAAAAAAGACACGACGTGTTATTCGTAAGGTAAAAATGCGATGGTTTGATTTCGACGGCGTGTCCAGTCGCCTATCTGCAGAAGAGAGACTGTACATATATCATGGTGGAGCGGACGGCAAAGGAATACGTCAACACATACATCCAGGCTCCACCGATGCTCGCTGAAACTATAAACGTCATTTTGCTTGATCACAAAAAGCGATGCTTATTTCATTACGACCCCTACATTATTGTATTGAAGGCATTTGTGTTTTTTCTTCGAGTATTAACATCAGATCAACAGCATCCAATGCACTCCCAATGTAATGATGGCTGCCTGGTATTTACACGCACCCGTTCCCTTTAAATGTTATTCGACAACGTCCACGGACACACAAATGCACTGGCCGGCTACATGATCGTTACACACCATGAATTTCATTTCCGTATATCATGCGCATCCATTAGCCTCATGACTAATCGCTTACAAAGCATAATGAGGAAAAAAAACAAATATAGCCTATCAAACTGCAAATAACACAGGCGCGATATTGAATAATGAAATCGTCTCACCTTTTCCCGCTGGGTGTCTATTTTAGTAGACAATTTGAAATAGGTGTGTATGTGTGTGACGGGAAGAGGGAGGGAGAGGCAGAGAGACGAACAGACAGACAGACCGAGAGACAAAACAAATGAAATTGGCTGTTGATTTGAATGTTCTGCATGACAGTCGTTGAAACGAGGCTTTCTCGTTGATACATTGTGTTCATTTGCCTCGACGTCGTTCGCGTTCAAGACAGAGTATTTAGCACGATTTGTGGCCTGTTCACGGAATCACTGCCTGTGTCTGAGCTCTATTGATTCTTCTAAATTCCTCTGTGGCAACATGCACTGCTTTCTCATGTTGTTCCCTGATTTCTGTATGGCGGGTCACCCCAATGGACATTTTTATTTTGGTTTCAATGTTATTTTTAGTTCGATATGGTCACCAACGTGTCTTCCACCATCTCTGGCTGACTCTTGTGTAAAAAGAACGATTTCAAGACTACTCCCTGTCTTACAGTTTCATCAGTGTTGAGATGTAATGTAAACCTTTCCTCGCACGCCTGTTTTCAGTTTTTACCTGTGTCATGATCACAGTATGTTTCAGGAAATACAAATTTAAAGTGACAGCTGCTTCCCAAAAGGACAGACGCTGCCCCACTTATCCCTCCCAAGGCAACTTCACAACTTGTATCCCAACATTTTAAGCAGTAAATGCCTGCGCTTGATGCATGATATGTTAATAATGGTGAAATTGTGATGTTCTAACCCTTTTCTCTCACGTTTTGGTATCATTGTTGTTTTGTGTGTTTTATATTCTTTTTTTGTAGCTCTGTATTTTGTGATGCTGTATCCCTCTCTGGGTTTGTCAATAAAAAGTATGATTTTATAATACTTGAAAATTCCCACCTAACCTCTTGAAAGCAGAGCTGTGTGTTTTCTCAGCTGATGGTGCATGCAAGTTAAAGGGACCAAAAAAAAAAGAAAAATCGGTCATCATTTACTCACCCTCATGACATTTCAAACCTGTTTGACTTTCTTTCTTCTGCAGAAGACAAAAGAGAAGAATGTTGTTAACCGGCACCCACTCACTTGCATTGGTTTGGTGTCCATACAATAGACGTGAATAGACGTGAACCGAACAACGCCGAGTTTCTTCAAAATATCTTCTCTTGTGTTCTCTGGAAGAAAGAAAGTCGTACAGGTTTAAAACGATAAGAGGCTGAGTAAATGATGACAGAATTTGCATTTTGGGGTGAACTATCCCTTTAATTCACAGGGTTCCCACTCGAAGAAAACCTAGAAAATGAGGACATTTTGGAATTGTGATTTCCAGTCCAAAATAGTAATGGATATTTGTGTAATTTCTATAATTTTTTTTCAAAAATCCATATCAAGTAATCATGACTGGAAAAGGAAATTCATAGATGTAGGAGACCTGTGTTGGGTTTCATATGTGAACCAAAAAAAGATGTATTACCTGGCCACCTTTGGCCTTGCTAATTCCACTTTCCTTTATTTCCCTCTTCAGCTCTCCTTTACTTGAAGTTTAAACCCAGTGGGTAGAAGACCTCCATGCCCACCCTTCCTTTTACCCAATCCAGTCCCTGTAACCCGACGAATTTCCCCTCCTACTTTATCCCGCCGCTTTCACCCCTCCATAGACCACACCCTGCTGCTCCGCCCAAACGCAACCAAGCCAAGGATTTTCAACAGCACATACTAAGAGCCAATCAGGAGCCTTGAAGCCATTCAGGAATTAACAATACAACTCGTAATCTACCTGAACATTGAGGAAAAAGCTGCGGATAATTAATCCACAAAGAGGAAAACAACAGAAAAATTCTGATAAACTGGCAGTACGTGTCTACCTTTGAAGAAGAGCACAGCAATTAGGATATTCCGCCAAGGTGGAGAAGAAAGCTGAAACGATTAATAGGGGGTGGAAACAGAAAGAAGGAAGATATAAAGGGAAAAAAATGAGAAATTGCACCATTCACACAGTTTAACTGCGTAAAACACACACCAGTCACTCAAACGAAGTCTGAGCACTCGCATAGTATATTAGAATATATCTGCAATACTATACACAACATTATATATACACATCAAACATCCACTGAACACACAATACCCATCTGTACTGCAAACATTCCCACACACTATTATCACACTCTATCAGACTCCAAATGCTCATATAAACAACCTTAGAATCGCAAACACTACCGGATCTGACGCGTAAGCAGTCCACGCTGTGAATCCCAGAAATCCCCCTTTTGGAAACTTGTGTGGACCAGACATACACAAGCTCACCCTTAACCTCTCTCACGCTATCAGATAACAACCTCACGCACTCGTTCACACCTTCCACGGCCTCAAGATGATGTGTGAGGTGATGCCCACCATCTCAGAGGATGGACGAGGAGGCGGAGGAGGCCCGTCCTCTCCTGCTGGAGGAGGTGGTGGTTTGGGGGGCGGTGCAGGGGGCATGGGCGGTGGGTATGGGGGCCGAGAGGCTCGTGGTGGGGACGAGGGAGGGAGCACCGGAAACCTGGAGTCTCTGATGGTGAACATGCTGACAGAGAGAGAGAGGCTGCTGGAGAGTCTCAGAGAGACCCAGGACAGTCTCGGCACGGCACAGTTACGTCTGCGAGAGCTGGGTCACGAGAAGGACTCGCTGCAGAGACAACTGTCCATTGCACTGCCACAGGTACGTAATCAGGGCTTTGTGTGCGTTCCAAACCGTGTTTTATGCTGAATGTCTCTTAAATTGCAAAAGTAAACGTATTACGTTTATATTGTCTTGTTTTTATGTTAGAAGATTAGTTTACTCTAAACTGTGTCACTATCTGTGTATTTTCTATTGTGGAGCGCAAAAGATGAAATAATTTTATCCAAACACAATGAATAGGGAATTGATGTTTTAAAAGCTTCAACGAGGATGCAAAAGTACCATCAAAGTTTTATAAAAGTAGTAAAATAGTACATTGGTATGTCTTTCATGAATTTGGCAACACATGGCATTATTATCATGAATGTGCCAAGGAGAGCGAGGTAAGATTTTTAGTTATTTAATACATTAAATCCTGCTATATACGACTTCACAAGACATGGAACGTAGTGCATATTTTGTACCAGCTACGTTTGGGATGCTTCTGAGTCCTATTAAAAGTGCTTGAAAGCCCCAGTCTCATTGTAATTATAGGAAAAAGCAAAAAGTATGTATTCCAGTACAAATCCTCTTTTGTGTCCAACAGAAAAACGAACATCTTGTGGTTTTTTAATCATGAAGATGAGTAAATAATAACAGCATTTTATTCTTGGACGAGCTGTTTTAGACCTTATGAATGGTCTTTTTAGATTCAGTGTAGCATGTTTTAAGAAATTCTTGAATTAAATATTGGAAAATGGATGAAATCCTGTGATTGCCGGAAGCATGAACTGCCAGTGTAAGTGATGCAACAAAGTTGAAAAAGTCAAGAACAAGAGTAGGAGAGGATCATCTCAGTTGGGCTGATCTTTGGTCAGAACTAAACACGTCTGTTTTTTTGTCAACGCATCTCAGGCAGTCTTTATGTGTATCTGACTGATCTGGCTAACATTCAAACCAATCTTCCAGACTAGCTAGGGGCTGTGCTGGTCACCTTTGCATGAGGTTTTGTCTCTTCTGATCTAATTTAAGGTGTTCTGCATATCTTTTAAAGATTATCTGATTATCTACAATTCTGTGTCCTGTTTTACATAACGGGGCGCTTCTTGTGATTGTGATTTCTGAATGATATAATCTTTTATACAACAGCTCTTGTACTGCTAGATTTTGTCAAATAATGAGTTTGAACCTATAATAACATCATAGGAGCTTAAAGTGATGTAATGAGCTTGGGCTATGAACAGACAGAATGCAAAATCTCTTGTTCAAAATATGTGGGGCGTTTCATTTGCATATGGGGTCAGAAAAGTATGAAAAAACGAGTGTAGAATTAGAAATGTGCAACCTTATTCACATTTAAAAAATAGGATTCCCTAATGCGGAACACACTTCATGAATATACAAACGTGTTCATCATTTTTTTATATTTAGGAATAGAATCTGGCAAATAATTAGACATTTGTGGATCATGATAGTCAATCATTGCATGGCTACATTTAACTCGCATTAAAATGTCAATGCTGTTCTCTTGTTTGTTTTTTTCATTTGTGATCAGAGAAAATGAAAAGCAATACTTATTTAATAAATGTAAGCAGTTTGCTACACCTTCACTTTATTTCCTATACTGTTTGTTTTCTGTCTATCAAACTGTAGTGCTGAACAATAAATCTACCACATACATGCTGCAGTTTTGAGATTGATGTATTTGTGTGGGTCGCTCTTGCTATCCCTAACTCACAATTGTTGACTCGATAACAACAGAAATAAAAAAATATATCCCATTTAGTGTTACCTATTTTTATCAAAATAACATTGGCAATTTTAGCATGGAAATGACTGATGTGAGTTAAAAGCAGCATAAAAATGTGAAGTGAGAATTTTGGTTTCAGAATTTCCGTAGGTTGTAAATGAAAAACAATATCATGCAAGTTTGTTTCCTTGTAATTATGACATTTCAACATGACACAAGTCATTTTCCATTGCTTAAGGTATCGGGTTGAATACAATCGCACTATTCAGATTCACACAATAAGTTATGTTTTGCTTTCTTGAATTGTATTTTGTGAATGATAACTTGTGAATATATTTATTTTGATACTGGTAACATTTTTAAATCAACTGCCACTTACATTTGGCATAAATAGCAGATCTTATAGAGGCCCATTCTGTGGGAGAGACTAGGTATTTAGCACCCATAGCACCACAGAAAGGAAGAGAATCAATATCACACATACACGCCCAAACACACGCACATATGCAAACACAAGCAGACAGAGATTGAGAGGTGCGACGCATTAAAAAAGAGTTCATTCGGTGCATACTGCTAGTATAGAATGTATGAGAGAAAAACAGAGAGCATTTCCAGTAGACGACAAAGCCACAAGCTAAAAAAAGGGGTGTAAACCAATTGTTAAGATCCTTTGTGTCAGTCGAACTATAGCAGGAGCTTGAATGAGAGAAAGAAATAAGGCAGGACATTATCACGCAATTGTGTTTGGCATACTTGTGCCAAACGTAATTCTGGTCCAATCTCAGCACGGTACAGTTCTAGAATGCCAAAGTCCTATGGGCCCACTGAGTTACCATCTGTGTACCACTATACCACTCCTAAGCTTAGCCCCCCCACTCACCTTTCTTTTCCTTTCCTCTATTTTTTTCTTTCTTTACCCTAGTTTTGCTTGTTATTAAAGAAATCAACATAGAGATGGACTGGAATTTTAGGTGCAATGCAAAAAATCTGGATTTTATTAAAAAGTATTTAATATTTTTATATATAAGAATAATTTTATAGTTTTATAAAGTATTTAATAGTTTTCTAGAAAAATATATTTTAAAAACATATTTAAATTAGAATTGCAGAAATTTGTAAAATACTTTTTAAAATTACGCACGTTAGAATGGCATGTGACATCATATGACAACCTAGGGTGTCAGTTTTTATAAATATTAGATCCAAAAGAACAAATAAATAAACAAATACAATTTTGCATGTTCTTGTGTTTGCTGTCTTCATATACGTATGAATAAAAGTGATTGTGGAGTTTGTCAGCAAGTACACTTAAACCTAACAAAATTTAGTAAAGCAGATGAATGGAAATTGATTAAGGTGTACATGCATTGTGATTGGTCTAAATGTTTTGCCAAGTACAGGCTGTTTGATTGGTTGTGGGTTGGGTTTGCATTGCAGAGGGAACGTGATTGCGTACCAAGAGTTGGCTCAGATTCAAATCTCCGTTTGTTAATGTCTGAAAGTCAACAATTGGAGTGGAACTAGGATTTGATTGGCTCTTAAGTTACTGGTGGTCCTTTCAAACGTTTGCCATGTCAGCTCACACACATATTTCAACATCATCTAATAAACAAACATCTGCTGTGTATTTGAGCAAATGAACACACAAAGCCTAATACATGAGTACATAGCAACATGTACATGCAGTCTGGCATGGTGACTGCCTGCGCTTGACAGAGAAGGTGTGTCGTGTGTTTCTCGATGAACGGGCCCTAGGATATAGGCAGCTAGGAAACGATGATGTGGTTTTATGCGCGCTGTGGCAGGCATGTCAGGCCATATGTCATCTTACACAACATGGTGCTATCAAGACCTTACAACCAAGAATTGCTTATTGGAGTGTTCAGAACGTGTTTCACACAGACACACACTGTGGAAACCAACATTCACATGGCTGCTGTTTGTCATTGAAAGTTTGCTTATGTGTTAAGTGTGCTTGTGTTGAGCGTGTTCATGTGTTATAGTGTTTGTTTGATAGTGTTTATTGTGTGGATGTGTGAGATGTGTAATATTATTGTGTGTGTACATGTGTGATATTGTTTGTGTAATAATGCTGAGAGTGTGAATGTGTTACAGGGTTTGTGTGATAGTGTTGAGCATGTGGTTGTGTTGTAGTGTTTGTGTGACGGTGTTTAGTGTGTGGTTGTGTTATAGTGTTTGTATGATCGCGTTGGGCGTGTGTATGTGTTACAGAGTTTGTGTGATGGTGTTGAGCGTGTAGTTGTGTTACAGGGTTTGTGTGATGGTGTTGAGCGTGTGGATGTGTTATAGTGTTTGTGTGATGGTGTTGAGCGTGTGGTTGTGTTGTAGTGTTTGTGTGATAGTGTTGAGTGTGTGGATGTGGTGTAGTGTTTGTGTGATGGTGTTGAGTGTGTAGATGTATTATAGTGTTTGTGTGATGGTGTTGAGCATGTAGTTGTATTACAGTGTTTGTGTGATGGTGTTGAGCATGTGGACGTTATAGTGTTTGTGTGATAGTGTTGAGCGTGTGGTTGTGTTGTAGTGTTTGTATGATGGTGTTGGGTATGTAGATGTGTTACAGAGTTTGTGTGATGGTGTTGAGCGTGTGGTTGTGTTGTAGTGTTTGTGTGATGGTGTTGAGCGTGTAGTTGTGTTACAGAGTTTGTGTGATGGTGTTGAGCGTGTGGATGTGTTATAGCATTTGTGTGATGGGGTTGAGCGTGTGGTTGTGTTGTAGTGTTTGTGTGATGGTGTTGAGGGTGTGGTTGTGTTGTAGTGTTTGTGTGATGGTGTTGTAGTGTTTGTGTGATAGTGTTGAGTGTGTGGATGTGTTATAGTGTTTGTGTGATGGTGTTGAGGGTGTCGTTGCGTAGTAGTGTTTGTGTGATGGTGTTGGGCGTGTGGATGTGTTACAGAGTTTGTGTGATGTGTTGAGTGTGTGGTTGTGTTACATTGTTTGTGTGATGGTGTTGAGAGTCTGGTTGTGTTATAGTGTTTGTGTGATGTTGTTGAGGGTGTGGTTGTGTTGTAGAGTTTGTGTGATGGTGTGGGGCGTGTGGATGTGTTATAGTGTTTGTGTGGAAGTTTTGAGTCTGTGTAAGTGTTATAGTGTTTGTGTGATGGTGTTGAGGGTGTGGTTGTGTTACATTGTTTGTGTGATGGTGTTGAGAGTCTGGTTGTGTTATAGAGTTTGTGCGATGGTGTTGAGGGTGTGGTTGTGTTGTAGTGTTTGTGTGATGGTGTGGAGCGTGTGGATGTGTTATAGTGTTTGTGTGGAAATGTTGAGTCTGTGTAAGTGTTATAGTGTTTGTGTGATGGTGTTGAGTGTGTGGTTGTGTTACATTGTTTGTGTGATGGTGTTGAGAGTCTGGTTGTGTTATAGTGTTTGTGTGATGGTGTTGAGTTTGAGATGTTTTAACAGCATATTGTTTATTATAAATTTCTTAGTAGGATTTCTAAAGGGAATATATGATGGTGTTAGTGATGGTGTTTGTACGGTGGTTTATCGTACAACTTAATTGACACATTATTCCACATTATGTGTGTGTGGTTTGAGAGTGCGTATGTGATTCGGAGGCAATGTAAATATATTTTAGGCTGACCACAGCACTGGATTTGCACTTTTTGGTTTAATTGTTGCGTTGATTGTCTGCTAAGATCGTGTTTTGTGTGTGAGCAGGAGTTTGCAGTGTTGACCAAAGAGCTGAATGTATGTCGAGAGCAGCTGCTGGAGAGAGAGGAAGAAATCGCTGAGCTCAAGGCGGAGAGGAACAACACACGGGTCAGTAACTCCATAACCATCATCTAAGTGTATGTGTGTGTGTGGTCCTGGTAAACCCTTCAGTGTGGCGACCAAATGTCTCCACAAAGCCAGTAATTTTTTTTAAGAAAACAGCTTATTATTTAGCTTAACTAAATAATGTTTATTTGAAAATGTAAAAAAGTTTTCTATTAGGACTGGGGGATACAATATACAGTTTGTACAGTATAAAAATCATTAAGTATATGGAAAGTCCCCGTAAAACATGGAAGCCCAATATGTGTGTATGGGTGTGATTGTTCAGACATCATACACCGTTTATATCTTTATCTATGTCTATGTCTGTGTTTGTGATTTTGTGTTTGAGGTGTTTGTTTCTTTGAATTTTTTTAGTTGGAGTGTAAATCTTAAGCCTTGCTTATATATGGGGTGGGACTGGTTGTCCCTATGTTTATTTCTCTCTTTTTTGTATAGGCCCTAAAAACAAAGTTCAACCTTTTGGCTAAACTGTAGCTTTATTACATACAGTAGCTCACCTTTGTTTTAATGCTTCTCTGGCTGGTTTATATTTGTGCATACGTTTAAACAACTAACAAAACTAAAACTCTATAACTGAATTTAAGTTTGTAAAATAAGATTGTGACGACAAACAATAGAGGAAGAAAGCATTCATTCAATTGGGCTTTGTAGTTACTCAGATATTTATCTTAGAGTTTGACAATTAACTCATATGACAACTAGCCCCGGTCTCCTCTATATATTCTCTTATCTCACTTTCTCTGTTGCGTTTCTTGCTGTCTAGCTCCTGCTGGAGCACCTGGAGTGTCTGGTGTCTCGTCACGAGCGTTCTCTGAGGATGACTGTGGTAAAGAGACAGGCTCAGTCTCCTGCTGGAGTCTCCAGTGAGGTCGAGGTGCTCAAAGCCCTCAAGTCTCTATTTGAACATCACAAAGCCCTGGATGAAAAGGTCAGCAGCCCCATCCTGCCCCGCCATAAATGATGAAGAAAAGGATTTTTCTTTCTTATATTGTTCCAAATCCATGTACTGTTCATTTTAAACATCTTTGCAAAACTTATATGTCATTTGCTATAGTGACCACAGCTATCAGGCTCCAGAAAGGACCAAAAGTGTGTGTATTTGTATTAGTGTGTATTTGTATTTATCGAAAATTGAGATTTTCAGAAAAACAGAGCAATAAATTGTTTTTTGACAGGCTCTACCTGCTGATTCATTGTCTATTGTTTCTCTGTCCCTCAGGTGCGTGAAAGATTGCGTGTGGCTTTAGAGAGAGTCGCTGTTTTAGAAGAAGAGCTGGAGACGTCTACAAATGAGGTGAACATCATATCATCATAATGCATGTTTGTACCGTTTTCTCTGTCTGGTCCGTGGGTCTCGAGTGCTCAATTTTGTTTGTCGTATTTAGGTTCTATCTTTGCGGGATCAGATTAAAAGGCGAGAACGGGGTTTGGACAACGGAAAGGAAGTAAGTCAGAGCAGTGATTTGAATCTTGTTTTGAATCTTTTCACATTCATTTTTTTCATGTTTCTCTTTTGAACTGATTCACGCAGCGGCTTCCCAACGGCCCCTCTTCTCTCTTGGATGATGGAGAGATCGACAGACAGAGAGAGGGAGAGATAGAGAGACAGAGAGCAGAACTTTCTCAGTTAAAGGAGAGACTGGCTCTTATGTGCAGACAGGTGAGTAGACGTGTTAATGTATGATGTGTATGCAGTGGGATCTGGTGAGAACACATTGAAAATCATTTAAGATTCAAATCCACTTTAAATATTGAAGAAAACAATAAATTGCTTCAGCCATACCATCACATATTTGTCATATGTCATGTATTGTTTGAAATGAGAACAAGCAGTGAAAGTTTTTTAAGCACGTTATGTGCATTAGGTCACTAATAAAAAAGTAAATTTGTGGTGTGAACCGTGTTAATGGTGTTGCACATTGAATCACACAAGATGCTTTTCTACAAAGCTGCTTTGAAGCGATGTGCGTTGTGAAAGCACTATGCGAATAGAAGACTGAAACTGATGCTCTTTGAAGCATTCATCATCAGGTTTGGCATAGACTTTTGGAGTCAATGTCGAGCTTGAGCGCATGGCATGCTGTTGTTAAAGCAAAATGAGACATTGTAATGCTAATTAGAATGTTATTCATTTTAAAATAATAAGAAATACTGATATTAAAATCACTTTTAATTAAATTGTTTTGCTAATAATATAATTTGTAATGAAATAAATGTATTATACATAATTTAATAAATATAAGTGTTATGTAATAGATATAAATTATAACTGCATCAAAAGTGATTTGACTAGACAGCATTGCAGCTTTTTCTCTAATGGTGTTAAGAGTTTGGACCCCATTATGTACGTGTTTTGTGCATTTTCTCCCGATGGAAGTAAATGAAGGCATATAGTATGATGCACTCTGTTAACTGACACATTTTGCATGAGAAGGTTCCAGTTAGCCATGCAGACAGAGAACTGGCATTCCTATGGTTGCCATAGAGATACAGGCTCAGAGATGCTGAGCAAAAGACGGTGTCACATTTTTGCTGCCCTCTGGTGGATTTAAGCAACATTGCAAGCTTGCAAAAATATAAAATGAAAAATGATTTTACGGCTGTTGGAATGCATCCAAGTTTTGTCATGCATGTTTGTGTGCACATTCTAACGTCTGGACCATGTCTCCGATGCACAGGTTGGCGAGATCGAGGAACAGCTCACCACGGCCAGGAGGGAATTAGCTAAATCTGAGGAAGCCAATCAGAAGCTTCAGAGGGACGTAAAAGAGGTGAAATCTCATGAAAACCTCTCCAAAACAAACTCAAGCACCGCACGCAATCACGGTTTCACATCGTCCCTGCCTCTTTTCTCATTTAGAAGGGTTTCCTGCTACTGTGAACAGTTAGTGGTGAAGTGCTCTGGTTGTTGATGGGTGTGCCTGTCAACTGAATCGAGATCAGTCAAACTGCCGACAAAATAATCAGCTGTCTATCTGACATTCCTCAGTGGAAGAAGTCTAATTTTCGGTATAATAGAAGCACGCAGTTCTCTCCCGCGGTAACACAATGACTTGCTAACTTGGCAACAACGTCTGTTTCATGTCACCGACTCGCTACTTATGGAATTTTCCGGAATTGCCGGTAGCTGTGCTGGCTTGGCATTCCTCTTATCTTGGATGCCTCGAGCAGATTTTTTGTTTATAATTTGCTTTGACTGCCGTAAAGCACAGACCCAATAATGGAGATTGAAGGGATTTTCCCTGAGTTACCAAAACAGGTCCTGTTGTTCTTCTCGATGTGCTTTTAAAGACTCATTTCCACCGCCAGTTTATGCTCCCTTAGAGCAATTATGTAATGTACGAAATAGCCCTTTTTGTTTTGCAATAACTGTTTACAGTCAGCTCTGTTTGATATTGTTACTGTTAGAAACATTTTTTGCTGCTGTCTAGACACTCGCCCATCCATAAATGTTGCTGCATGTACATAATGTTCTGTGTGCGTGTTTGTATCCCGGTCAACCATACCAACTGAACGTTTTTCCTTTTATCCCATATATTATCTACCGCTCCCTCAACCCCAGGCGCTGTGTCAAAGAGAAGACATGGAAGAACGGATCACCACTTTGGAGCGCAGGTAAGCTCTCTCACCTGCTAATGATTAGACCGGATCTTTATGAGCTCTCTCTGTCATATGGAATGTTTGCATTGCTCCGAGCGGGAATTCGCCCGGTCTGCACTTTTGAATGACACGGTAGAAAAACAGTTTTGATTTATCAAGCGGCCCGCTTCAGATCGCTGTGTGTGCTCTTGTCTGTAGGTACCTCAGTGCCCAGAGGGAGGCAACATCTCTCCATGACATCAAAGACAAGCTGGAGAACGAGCTTGCCAGCAAAGAATCTTTATACAGACAGGTACAAGAGTGAAATCATGTACAGACACACATGAAAGGTGTAAGAGCCAGCTCAGAACCTTTTTACGGTTTTGTTCATCAGTAGGAGTCTATAGGGGCTATTGTCAGGAAATGAACATTTTACAAATTTTCTTTTACATTTCTCTGTTATTATATCAAAGAATTACTGTTAAGGTTTGCAAAAAAACGTGTCGTACTTCAGGCCTAAAGTAAAGCTATTACCACAACGAGAAGCTTTTAGAGTAGTGTATGCATCCCTATTCAGATAATAGACTTTAAATAATTTGTACATGATTGATTTCTTAACTATTACCACAATCAATCCTAAATGTGGTAAATAATAAAGTACCATTTGTTAATAACCATAAATTCGTTTATCATTTATTCAACCTCAATGTCATTCCAAACCTGTATAATGTTCTTTCTAATGCAGAACACAAAGAAAAATATTTTGAAGAATTTCAAAATATAGTCCCCATTGACTTCCATTAGATGGACACAAAACAACTGAGACATTTCTTAAAATATTTTCTTTTGTGTTCCACAGGGTAAAAAATGATGACAGAATTTTTACTTTTGGTGGAAATCTTGTTACTATAAATGTTCCTATAACAGTTGAGTTTTAGAGGTTCTTCTATAAGTTTACACATTAAAATATTATTGACTATGGAACCACATCATTTTTCACCACTTAATTATTTTAGTGTTGTGGAGTTTGTGGTTTCAATCTAGAAGCTGTTTCCATGGTGTTTGATGTGTCTGGACCTAGTGAGATTTCATTGGGTGGTTCCACACATTTTATCTGTATTACCAAAATGTAAAATGTCTCCTTGAATGAGCCCAAATTTTCATTGTACTATATTTGATGCTTGTTTGTTTTGTCATTATATTGTGGCTTTAAATACTGAATGACTCTGCGATGCAGTGATTACTAGGTCTCTGCCAAAAACAAAGCCCCTTCCCTCAGAAGACCTTGTTTATATGGGGTTTTTTATTGTCTTGTTGCCTCATTGTTCTGTCATCCTCATCCTCTCATGCCTCGTTTCCCGCAGAGTGAAGAAAAGAACCGGCAGCTCCAGGAGCGTCTGGATGATGCTAAGCAAAAGCTACAGCAGACCCTCCAGAGGGCTGAGACGCTGCCTGAGATCGAGGCGCAGCTCGCCCAGAGGGTGGCGGCGCTTAACAAGGTGTGTGTTGTCCTGTTCTTGTCTGTTTGTCAGGCTTTCTGTGATATGATTTAATGTCAGAAAGAGAATACGGTTTAAAATTCAACCAGAAAACTTTAGTGATGATGTAATTGCTAAGCACATTTACGTACATGCTGAATGTTTCATTTCTGAGCTATTCATTTGTCAGGAGTTGCGATCAAGCTCTCTTTTACTCTTGCTTAGGCGGAGGAACGCCACGGCAACTTTGAGGAGCGACTGAGGCAGCTGGAGGCACAACTGGAGGAGAAGAATCAGGAGTTACAGAGGGTGACTCCTTTTTTAGAATAGTTCAAAGTCTAAAATCTTTATAATTTGAGATTAATTAAGTGATTTTTTATTTGAAAATGTGAATTTGAATTTTGTTTATTAAAAAGCACATACCACGAGAAGGTGAGCTTAGTTCAAACAAAGAAATGTGTGAGCTTTCAGATTTAGCCAAGTGCAGAAAGGCTGAATAAGCTTTATCTCACAGCATCTTGAACAAACCAACGAACATTCTGTACCCTAAACTGTATTTTTAGAAAAGAAAAGGAATATGTATATACGTGGTAATTCTAGTGGAAGAAAACGGTTGCTTTGATGCTGCATTCCATCATCATTGAGATATAATACATGCTTGTTCTTGTTCTATTAGGAAATTATAGCACACAAAAATATGTTAGTAAAGCATTTAAGTAGATTCTTCAAAAAGAATTTAGCAAGTGTACATGTTTATTCTGTGTACAATTCAAATATACAATTTTAAATCAAACAGTGGCTTTGAAACAAAGAATAATGTATAAATGTTATAATAATGTTAAATATATAAGAAATAATATAATATGTAAATAATGTTTTAAAAAAAGTACATTAACAACAGCAACCATAGTAACAATAACTAAAGCAAAAATAATGTTAATATAGATTCAAGTAAGGTATACAGTATATAAAAAATATATAGAATGCCTTCTTATCTTAATGTAATTGAATTGTTGAACTCCCCAAAGATATTTTCTTTGGAAATATTTTCATACACTGTACATGAGATGCTCAATTCAAATATTGCCATATCAATGAACTGTATCTCATCTTCACTGTACAGTACATGTAGCATATATTCGATATTCACTTGGTGTTTGTTCCTCAGGCGAGGCAGAGGGAGCGGATGAATGACGAACACAACAAGCGTCTCTCCGACACGGTGGACAAGCTTCTGTCAGAGTCCAATGAGAGACTTCAACTGCACCTGAAGGAGAGAATGGCTGCCCTGGAGGAGAAGGTGTGATGATTTACCCGTCACAAAACCTCAGATTTTTCCCTAAACTACGACTGCGCATCGGAAACAGAACAAAACAGCCTTGACATTTTACCACGTCTTTGATGTTTCCCTCAAAATCCAGATGTTGCTTAAATTATGCCCGCCTCTAATTGAAGTTCCAGGTTTCCTAAATGTGTCCTCCCTCATTATTTCAGTACAAAAGCAGGTGTTTCATGCTCATCATATTCTCACCAGGGAATCTGACATAAATAGCTGAAATACTATGTTCTTAATGTCAAAACCAGAAGGCCAAATGGTAGAGCATGATGCATGCGACACCAAGGCCATGGATTCAATTCCCATGAACACTTACTCTATGGTTGCTTTGGATAAGAGCATCTTCCAGATGCAGACCTTTTTTGGCTCACAATGCATATTTTTTTTGTTTCTAGAATTCTTCCTCACAAATAATTGCTAGCAAACAGAATTTTATGGCACTCGGTTATTAATGGTTTTGCATAGTGACCTATTACATTTATTACATTGAAATGGCTGTACAGTATGAGCTGTAGGTCACTTTGTGTAATTGAGTTGAATGAATGTAAATATGAGAGTCCGTTGTCTTTCAGAACGCTCTCTCTGAGGAGCTGGCAAATATGAAGAAGATCCAAGATGATCTCTTAGCAAACAAGGTACATTTCTCTTAAATCTATAAGGCTATTAAGCAAACAGGCCCTTGGTTACTTGACTTGTGTCCAGGCGGCTACATTATCTCATGCTAATGTCGTATTCCTCCCAGGATCAACTCATTGCAGAGCTGGAGAGGCTTCAGCTAGAGCTGGACCAGCTGAGAGGAAGACCCGGTTCTTCATACTCACGGTAAGCACATTTTACTTCTACTGTTTTAAACAAGACGGGATAAGCATGTAACAGTTTCATTAGTTTCATCTGATTCATTGACTGTGACCTCCACTGCTGCTTTATTAGGTCTCTGCCTGGAAGCGCTCTGGAGCTCAGATACTCCCAAGGAGGTGGGTCACTTCCTGCCGGCTCCACCACCCACCTGGATCACTATGGGAACACAGGCACTGGAGGCGTGGTCAGACGGACCCATCGTGGACGTTGGGGCGGGGCCAGAGAGGATGCTAGCAAAGTAAGAACATCTCTAATGAATACTCTTGCGAATGGATGAACAATAAGGTTCAATATGAAAAAACTCTCTCTCCTGCAGTATGGAGACTGGGACAACGGGGCTTTGCTGGGCACTGGCTTTGAGGGCGGCGTGGAGGACAGGTGTTCTGATGATGAAGAGGATCGGGAGACGCTCTTCGGCTCAGAGCTGCTCTCACCGAGCGGGCAGACGGATGTGCAGACTCTCGCCATCATGTTGCAGGAACAGCTGGAGGCCATCAATAAAGAGATTAAGTGAGTTTACTCGACACACAGGTGGAAAAACTAGAGCATAAAAAAGGTTTTCCATTTTCAGTGTTAGGTGAACATCCCCTTATACTCCTTTTACAATTTTCAGGCTGATTCAGGAAGAGAAAGAAAGCACAGAGCTTCGTGCTGAAGAGATCGAGAGTCGGGTCAGCAGCGTGGCTCTGGACGGCCCGCCCATTCCTCCCACCTCTTTTGGGCGGGACAGCACAGGACGGGGCTTCATCCCCCCCTCCCTCACATCCTCCACTCTGGCATCACCGTCTCCACCCAGTTCTGGGCACTCCACCCCCCGCCTGCCCCACTCCCCAGCACGCGAGACAGACAGACAGGTAGGTGCATGCGTGTGTGTGTGTGTGTGTGATTATACATAAGTATTGGTCTCATGCATTCAATAAAGGAGTGTAACCAAGTAACTCCGTTCCATTCTGCCCATCAGAACAACAAAGAAGACGATAGGTCCCTGGCCCTTCTGGACTCCACCCCTCCGCCCACTCCTCGCGCACTGCGATTGGACAGGATGACGCACACTCATCCCGGCGCGATGTTGGATGACAGCCGTGAGTTCCGCAGGTGAGTTCATTTAACAAACTTACAACGACCCGACGTTGTCTGTGCATATAGTGCAGCATGTGACCGTTTGAAGTATTCTGTTTGAAGTTTAGGCCACGTTTACAAGATGAAAAACGGAAAAGTTTTTCCTTTGCTTTTTGAAAAGTTTCACCTACACATGACAGCGTTATCAAAAAGGTCTGCATTTACACCGATCCTGGAAAACGGATAAAAACGCTGTAGGATGCACGCCAGGCCAGTGGATGGCGATGTTGATGTGTAAAGAAACAGGACGTGCCTTGGCGCATGCACAGTTATAAGCCAAAAGTGCTTTTTAATACCGTTGGTCGACGTGTATGTGTGTTTAAAGTCTGGCGAATGTAAATAGTGTTTCCTTTCCTGCTTTCCTGTGGCTCAGTGGTTAGAGCGTGGCACTAGCAATGCCAAGGTCATGGGTTCGATCCCAGAGGATTGCATATAGTCAGAAACAAATGTATAATACAATGCAATGTAAGTCGCTTTGGATAAAAGCGTCTGCCAAATGCATTAAAAAAAGGCAACGAGAGCTCACAGTACGGAAGCCGCCATATTGTTTTGGCTATACTCGCGCGACTGAGCGCGTAATACGCATGAGTATGACGTCATCGTTTTCAGAAAGTTCCGTCTTACAATTTACATGGAAACGAAAACGGCGGCGTTTTCAAAAAGTTGCACTTTGAGACCCGTTTTCAAAAGTTTGCCTTTTCAGTCCCCTAAAATGCAGTTTCCGTGTAAAGGACAGCCAAAACAGTGGTAAACGGCCACGAAAATTTATGAGGACTGGGATTCAATTTTATTGGGAGGTCCCCCCTCTCCCCCAGGCCCGGTTTGTAAGTTATAGTACGAGCAACATTGGTACCCCCTTCTCATAACCGACACAGGACACTGTTCTTGGTTGCGTTTTTCTTGGTCATGGTCCTGCTCCCAATCTCATTGGTGAATAAAACCATGCTTCATATAAAACTTTGCACCATTTCTGCTTTTCTGTTCTTTAAATATGTTTTTATAGTCGTGAGCATCAGCGCATAAGATTAAATCCTGTTCTGTAAGGGCAGGGAATGAGGTATTGCCAACTTTAAGATTTTATTGTGTGAACGGAACAATTTATGTCACAATTAATCACAGTCAGTTTTTGCTCACATGGTACTCTTTGTTTACAGACATTTATTTTGTATAATAAATGTAGTATGCCGCATGAAACATGAAAACGCTCTTTGTTCAAGGAGACTATCATGCAACTCCACCCGCTCATGTGCTCTGATCTGCTGCACAGCATCAGCAATTTAGGACCGAGTAGCTTAGCACTGATATTCTGTTCAGTGTTCTGTTCGTATTCTGCAGTTCACACTGCAGAAAGAAATCAGAGAAAACTGTATTTTCTCACTCCCTCTTCACGCTCTCACTCTCTTTGACCACACTTTCTGCTTTTCACTCTTGTTTATCTCTCTCCAGCCTCTCAGCTGATGGAAGCAGCTCGAACAGCAGTCAGGACTCCCTCCACAAGGCCAGCAAAAAGAAAAGCATCAAGTCTTCCATCGGCCGGCTCTTTGGAAAGAAGGAAAAGGTCAGGATGGGTCAGCCTGGACGTGAGTCAGCATCTCTGGGTGAGTGCCGCCCAAACATCTTTGTAATTGACAACAAAATAGAATATGGACAAGAATAGAAACTCAGAAGAAAATATTCACCAAATGAGAGTTCCAGGTGTCAAACAGGTGTTCAATTTGCTCAAAACCAGAAAATAGAATTACCCCAAATCAAAATGAAAGAAATGAAATCGGTCTGACCAGGCCAGGAGACCTTGGTCAGGTTAAAGCTATTTTCCTGCAAGCGTCTGTGGCATGCTGTCGATTACAAAAGAAAATAATTCTAAACAAATAAATATTATGTTTACAGTAATACACTTACTGTACAGAAGTCTATAGGAATACTAAAGTAATGCTGTTTATACTACAGAAATTGCTTTTTAAAACCCGGTGAAATGCCCCACAGGCTTACACTGTGTGTACAGTATACTACTGTTAACACAAATAGTTTTCCGGGATATCTGTTGCATGTTCATTCAGCCTTATGTTGATTTTCTTATTTGTACCTCTGTGTCTTTTGTAGCCTCCACTCCCTCTGATGATCTGGGCTCCATGGATCCTCTCGGGCTCACCAAGATGGCCGGTCCGGTGGATAAGGACCGTCGCAGCAAGAAAAAGTAATTTTACACTTCTAGACACTTGTTCTGTTTGCCTCCCTTCTATTTGAACTAATTTTCACCTCATTCTTTGTACAAAAATGATGTTTTGCTTTTTTTTAGGCATGAACTTTTGGAGGAGGCATGTCGACAGGGTCTGCCCTTTGCATCCTGGGATGGACCCACTGTTGTCTCCTGGCTTGAAGTATGGCTTCACTTCTGAGCATAAGCAATGAATCAAATGAGTTTGTTGAGTTCTATATTGACATAAGCTATTAGGGTTGGAAATATTATATTGTCAAAGAGGACTGCAGTGGGGCTCACAATAATTCATTTAGTGTTGATGTTAGAGCCCCGGGCAACATACAGCGAGGGTGCCTGCGACATACAGATTGAAATTTAAAAATGTGACATTTTTGCAAGTTGTCTCCTCACTTATTCTTTATATGAATTATCAGTGGTGTCTCTGTTTCTCTCTCTCTCTCAGCTGTGGGTGGGCATGCCGGCATGGTACGTGGCAGCGTGTCGGGCCAACGTCAAGAGTGGAGCTATCATGGCTAACCTGTCAGATACAGAGATCCAGAGGGAGATCGGCATCAGTAACCCGCTGCACCGCCTCAAACTGAGACTGGCCATTCAGGAAATGGTGTCCCTGACCAGCCCCTCCGCCCCGGCCAGCACTCGCTCCGTAAGCTCACAAACGCTCATCTGCACTATGAAACAAATTAAAATTTAACAATGAAAAGAGTACAAAAGTCAAGGACTAGTTTTCTAACATAATGTTTTCTATATACATTATAAATGATATAATATACAAATTATATCTCAAATTATACTATCGACATGTAAAATTAATTGAAAAATAGTTTTTTAATTATAGCCTTTAAATTTTATAAATCATAATTTTTTTAATGTTTTTACAATTTTATATATTTATTTTTTATATATTAGTTTATGTCTATCTTAATTTCATTCTCAAATTTGTATACCCTGCTGCACATAATTGACAAATAATAATTCTGATAACCGTATCTGTCAGTACTTCTCATCATATTTTTCGGTTTGTCGTGTTATTGTCTTACCACAGTCGACCAGTAACGTGTGGATGACTCATGCTGAGATGGAGTCCCTGACCGCGGCAACCAAACCAGTTAGTAGCCGTACTTTCAGTGTTTAATGCTGATCTGATGGGTGAAGTAGATGTAACAGACCCACATACACTGTGACAGTCCATCAATCCAAAGCTACAGTTAAATTCCACCTTTGACAAATGTTCTTCAATATTTAAGATTCGGTATTAACCTTGAATGTTGCTGCCATTCACTGAAGGTTCTCAAAGTAAAACCCATTAATAAAAAAGAAACATTTATTTGGATTGTGTAACACTCTGCCCCCTAGTGGACAGTATGAGAGGCGGCATGAGAAGAGAGCTGAGTGATTAGTCGTGTGTTGATGGTCTCTCTCTTTCTCTCTTCCCCTCTGTGTGTCTGGCTAGGCTGTAGCATTGAACGTCCTCAACTTTCCCTCTTTTTTCTGTTTCAGTGTAAACTGCTTCCAAACTAATGACCCGGTCACTAACAAACTGTTCCTCCCTTTGTGCCTTTCTTCCTGCTTTTCCTCTCCGCTCTTCTTTCCTCTTCCTGTTCAACGATGTGTCTTTCCCGCTGCCCCTCTGCTGCATTCCTTATCTCCTCTTCTTCACCTCTCCGCTCCTATCTTGCTATCGCCTGCGCACGCAAGGAGCTGAAAGAGATTAGCTGGGATCAGGTGAGTAATGTCAATACCTCCATTAAACACTTTCCAGTGCTGCTGTGAGATAGTTGGCACAGAATGAACTTATTGCAAAGCCTAGATAACGTGTATTTGTATCAAATGCTAATTGCATATTAAAATGATTTTATTTATTTCAACGTGGTAGATCCTGGCCTATGGAGATATGAACCATGAGTGGGTGGGCAACGATTGGCTCCCCAGTCTGGGTTTGCCCCAGTACAGAAGCTACTTCATGGAATCGCTGGTGGATGCCCGGATGTTGGACCATCTGACCAAGAAAGAGCTACGTGGGCAGCTCAAGATGGTGGACAGTTTCCACAGGTCATTTATTCCCCATTCTTGGTCATTCTATCTAACACGAATCAATTATTCTCATCGGGCAGGTGTGTGTCCTTTCATAATCTCTGATGTGCCTGGGGTCAGCTCTTGTAACACAGGGTGGAGCGCCCAAATGAATTTAGATAGCCCTGTGACCTCTCTCTTCATCCTTGTGACCTTTTGACCCCACAGGGTGAGCCTGCATTATGGCATCATGTGCCTGAAGCGCCTCAATTATGACCGCAAGGAGCTGGAGAGGAGGAGAGACGAGAGCCAGCACCAGAATAAAGGTCTTTTAATGTCTTCCTTAATCTCTCTATTATATCATTTCCTTGGGTCGGGATGCCATTTCTTACTGAAGCATTTCGCCCCGCTAAATAGATGCCCAGCATTTGTTCTTAATGTTCTTTGTGGGGGTCTGATCCCGTGGTTAAAAAATGCGTTGCTGGTCACGAATATGTTGTGTTTTGGATACCATTTCCTTGCATGGAACGTCGGTGTCATTATTTACATCACGCTAAATCGATTTTCCGGCAAGATATCCTCAGTCAGTCAGTTTTAACTTCAAGATGCAATTGATTTATACCATTTATAATCTTTGTCTCATAAGCAAATGATGTAAAAAAGAGTCACGAATGGAATGTACGGTTCATCAAAACATTGAACGCTGAATGAAAATATGGCAGAGAGGGAGGAAGGGTGTTTACACGGAGTGCATTTGTTAATAATAACATACATTACCAGCAATGACGTCTGGAAATCGTTGCACGGCCTAGCCTTCCATTATGCACGGGATTTAGAGACACAATAGAGATTTCACGTTTGTAGATGAAGTTATCACAATACGCAGATAGCATATTTCATCTGGCAGTCGTGAGTTGTTTCAAAGGTGCAGCTCTCGCTTCATTCAGTACCTTGATAAGAACCAGATGTCTTCACTGATGTAGAATTTATTCATCGCATAGCAACGCACATGCCTGAGTTGAGGCTATATTAAGCGCCAGTGAATAGCTTATCATGTGCACGGCTCTCTCCGCTAGACTGCAGGGGCACTTCAGTGTGCTGTATGAGTAACACGAATTTACCCGAAGCGTGTGTGTCAGATAGAAACAGGTGTAGTCGAACAAACATTCCTGCTTTGATTTAATGAGATGAAGTCATAGTGATAGGTGTGCAAATAATGTTACGCAAATACAGTCTGCGCATCTGTTAGGGGAAAATTAAGACGGTTGCCGTAGTTACGCCATCATTTGGATAAGGAAAGACATTTACAACCAATATTTGTAAAGAAATAAAACTCAAAAAATGGTGCAAACATCAGATGAGGCAAAACATTTAGGAACAGTTTTTTTATTGAATTTCAATTGAGGTAACGAATAGGATGGTTCATTCGAATGTTATTGAAGAAAGATTGAATAAAACTTTTTTGGTATGACCTGAGATGCTCGGATAGCTTCCAGCCCTCTCACAGCCCTGTAGAGGACAAACGGGTTGGAAAATTAATAATCGACCTATAAAAATGACATTAAAGAAATATACAGTATACAGGTATATATATATACACACATATAATATACAGCACAATTTATGAAACAAACTTTTTTTTTGGATCATTTTATGAACTTTAAAATGCTTTAATGTCTTTTTAAGTAGAGGCAAACAACAACAAAAACTAAGACGTCCCGATTGTTGTCATTTTGTTGTTTGGTGCCCTGATGAAATTCATGCATTCTGATTGCATTTCATAGTTTCTTAAAGGGACAGTTCACCCAAAATAAAAAGTCTGTCAACATTTACAAACCCTCGTCATTTCAAACCTGTATGACTTTCTTTCTTCTGCAGAACACAGAAGAAGATATTTTGTAGAATGCAGATAACTGAACAACGGCGGTGCACATTCACTTCTATTGTATGAACACAAACCCATGCCAAAGTCAATGAGTACTGCCGTTGTTCAGTTACCAACATTCTTCAAAATATCTCCTTTTGTGTTCATCTTTAGTCATACAGGTTTGAAATGACAATACGGTGAGTAAATGATGACAGAATATTCATCTTTGGGTGAACTCTCCCTTTAAATTTAGCAACCTATATAGCACGACCTATTCCATTTAAATTCCAACGAATAATTTGAAAGGCAGCCAATTTTGGAATGTTTAATTTTGCCCAACCCTGTTAGAAATGAATGGGTAACTATGGCAACCAGGATTTGTTTTCCCCTACGCTTAACCACAACCCTAGAATCTGACAAAGTGCCAGCTGTATCTATAGCTTTACAGCCAAGTACTGGCCGTTCTTATTCACAATTCAGTCTGAGGCAGACGTCTGGAGAATACGCTGTTACCTGAAGTCAAGAGGGATGTTATTGTACTCACACCAAAGGGATTAACACCATGAATAACACGGGAGGAATGACCATTTTCCATGATTGCATGCCTCCTTTTCTTTTGATAATGTTTGAAAAGCTGACTTAAGAAATAACAAGTGCAAAATCCCATGAAGTCCCATGAAATTTCAAAGGAGAGACAAAGACTGGGTCTGAAGCAAAACACATGTGTACATCTGAAAGATCAAGAGCGATTGAAGGAGAAATGAGATCCAGAGGCATCACCCAAGATGGAATTTGTGATAGCGATCGGTGATTAATATCCTCCTGGAACTCTTATCATAAAATCAAGGCCTTGTGTTTGATCTGTGTTGTGGGTGTGCTTCCTCTCTAGATGTGATGGTGTGGTCAAATGAACGCGTGATGTGTTGGGTTCAGTCTATCGGCTTGAAGGAGTACGCAGATAATCTGACCGAGAGCGGTGTGCACGGAGCCCTGCTTGCGCTCGACGACACCTTTGACTATACTGACCTCGCCCTGCTCCTGCAAATACCCAATCAAAACACACAGGTACATCATACCAAAACCATACTGTATAAACATACGCCTAGTAACAATGAGAGTACAGCTCATAAATACAGCTGTGCAAATATGTGCATCTGCAATCTGTACGATTTTTTAAATAATTATGTTAAAGTAATGTTATATAGTTTTATTAGAGTATATATCCTTAAGTTTCTAAATCTAAATTGTTGAATGTGCTGAAATCTACTATAATAAATATATTTAATTATATATTTTTGAATATATCTTTTTTACTTAACAAATTCTAGTATTTAAATTGGTAAAAGCACATACTGCTCAAAACTAGTGGAAGCCGATTCCACCTAAATTGTGTTTATTTCACATCCAGGCTCGACAACTTCTGGAGAAGGAATACAACTCTCTTATCGCCATGGGAACAGAGAGGAGGCCGGACGAGGTGAGTGCTTTGGGACATGAGCACAGCTGGACATTAAAGGAACAGTTCACCCAAAAAAGAAAATTCTGTCTTCATTTACTCACCCTCAAGTTGTTCCGAATTTGTATAAACGTCTTTGTTCTTATAAACACAGAGAAAGATATTTGGAAGAATGCTTGTCACCAAACAGTTCTTGGCCACTATTGACTATCATAGTAGAAAAAAATTGCTTTATAAATTTATTCAGTCTGTTGAACACAAAAGAAGATATTTTGAAGAATGTTGGAAAGCAAACAGTGCTGAGGCACCATTGACTACCATTGTAATTTTTCCTACTATGGAAGTCAATGGTGGCCAAGAACTATTTGCTTTCCTACATTCTTAAAAATATCTTCTTTTGTGTACAACAGAACAAAAAAAATCTATACAGATTTCGAACAACTTGAGGGTGAGTAAATTGAGACAGATTTTTTATTTTTGGGTGAACTGTCCCTTTAAATAACCGTGCTTTGCCTCCTGATATACAGTAGTATAATGGCACTTCATTCTGCTATTGCCCTTAGGAAAGGTTTTTCTTCTACATTAAATTGTATAGCCTCAGTACCAGTTATAACATGTGTAGATTCAGATACTCACATTTCAATAGTGTTTTGTGTAGAAAGGACATGACAGATCATTTAATACATAATTATTCTCTTTTGTGGTGCCTGATTGGACACTTATTAACTCTGTTTGACTTACTAACTGTATAAAAGTTACACTCCTCAGCATGTGCTGACTTCTGTGTTTTTTACTGTCACATTATCTAGGATGGCACAAAGACGTTTACCCGCTCTCCTTCATGGAGGAAGATGTTCCGGGAGAAGGATCTGAGGGGGGTTACCTCTGACTCCTCAGAGACTCTGCCTGCTAACTTCCGTGCCTCAGCCATCTCTACTCCCTCAGTCACCCTGAGAAAAGTCCAGAGCGATGGTGAGCTTTCCTTAAAGACCCCTAAATTTAAATGCATAATCCAAAGAAACAGCGGGTCACATGCGTTCCGCACAGGAGAGCACGATCCGTACGGATCATCCCGAGATCCGTTTCACCACGATACCGCAGCGGAGAGGAAGAGGAAACGCGCGTTGTAGAGTTGTTTGTCCGTTTAGGGCTGCTGTACAAAACATGGCGGCGAATTCAATGTATGTAGGCCCGCTCTGTATGTAGATATAAACAGCTTATTCTAAGGTATTACAAACTTATTGGTTCATTACGTAAGGTCTTTATACACCTCTGAAGAAATAGTTTTGTATATTATATTGTATTTCTGTCAATAGATCCTCCTAAAATGCAGTATTGTTCCTTTAAGACAGGAAAGAAAGCAATTATTTATGTTAAGGTGTTTGTATTAATTGTTTAGATGTTTGTAAATCTATTACAGGTGCATCTGGAATGACATTTATCCATTCACTACCAACTTATTTTTGTCCAGTTTCTATCAATCATGCTTTTTAATTTGAATGACAAAGAATATTATACTGATATGTTGAATATATTTATATATAAATAAATACATGTATAAATATATTTAAAATATATATAAAATGATAACTATTGTTGTTATCCATGAATTTTAAAATTTCTGTTTTACAGGAAAGGCAAAAAATAGTAAATAACTATTATTCTTTTATATTCAGATGCTCAATTACAGTTATTTACATGCACTCCTTAATAGAAACATTTCATTTCTGACTTCTGAGAGAAGTTAAATGTGCCGGTTCAATTTTGGGTATAAAAACATGAATAAAGACTATTTAGTTATTTCAGTTTGTTATTTGCCTAATATAGCACTTTTTTTTACCATAATCTAAAATATTTGTGTTTTCTCTTTATTATAAGAGGTGGTCTAATAAATTTGTTAAGCACTGTATATAATATTTATAAAAGACACTGGCAGATAAATTTACAGATATTTACAATGCAAAATACAACCCCCCCCCCAAAAAAAACATTTTAAGATATACCAAAGATAAGCTGTGTTTATGTATGAGGCAGTTTTTTCCAAAAGCAGTTCAAGTGTGATATTACACAGGGCCTGTTAGAGATAAATAAACATATTTTCTTTGTCTGTTTCTGTATCTCTCTAGCATCTCCAAGGCCAGAGTCTGGCTCTGTGAGGACGTACTCCTGTTGAGACACCGCAAAGGTGAGAAATGATAGTTAACTCTACAAAACTAGTTAACTAACAAATAAAAATGACAAATTTCATTTCACTCTTCATTCTGCTTGTTTATGAGCTCTTAACTTTTAATGTGCTGTTGGATTTTCTTATTGGGTCATAATGTAATAGGGACTTTGTATTTTAGGGGTGTCGCTTTTCGTGTTTTTATTGCAATTCCTGGTGTGCTTCGGTTTTCCGTTGGGTTTTTTGTTGTGTGTAAGTCATTATTGCTACTTTGCCTTGGGTTAATTTTAGGTCACGCAACCCCGGACACTGAGTTGTAGTTCTGTCTGTCGTCCACAGGAGGTGCTGTTGTCAGAGAGCTGGAATCGGCTTTACATTTCATTCACGGGGAGGAGGGGGGAATAAGCAGAAAAAAGCAATGAATATATACATTTATAAATATAACTCTACTGGTCTGACCATTCTGCAATAACAGAAGAGGAGAGGAAAAAAACGAAGGAGAAAGAGATAAAAAAGAACAAAAAAGAACCTACGGACAAAAGACTCGAAGAATGTACGACACGGAGAGCGCTAAGAAACGGGATGGAATAGTTGGAGGAATCGGATGACTGTTTAATCTTTTTTTCTGTCATACTCTCTTCTCTCTTCCTGTGTCTGTGCTGATGGAACATCTGTAGATGGACTCTCTTTTTGTCTTTCCGTCCTTTGTTTTATATGGAGCTGCCTACAGCCCTAGTTCCTCAGAATAGGTTTTACTGGCCTCACTGACTGCCTAGAAACGTCCTCTTGAAGCGGTCATCTTTTCGAGTTAATTTCTTGGTAGAAAAGGATGTTTGTCGCACCCAACCCGGACTTCAGCGATGTTTACATACAGTAAATCAGTTTTAGGAGATTAAGAGGAAATGTGCTTGAGAGCACAGTCGAAGAGCCCGGGCTGAGTGCAGATGTGCAGCAGCGAGAAGTTCGCTGTATATTTATTCTCAGTCAAAAGGGCGAGCACAAGAGAAGAGGAAAGCTAGAGAAAGGCTACAGTGAGAGCTACATGTAAGGCATGATCAGAGCAACAGGGCACAATTCTTGTTTTATTTTCAGAAATTTAGACAGAATCGATCAATGGAGGTCATCGAAAACGTCCGTCAGTGAACGGAAGCTGGTGGCAGGTAGATGGCAGAAAAACTAGGAGATAATGAGAAAGAGCTGCTTGCGAATGTAGCAAGTGACCAGCAGAAAGGAGTGCAGAAGTGTCCCGATGGACAGAATCATTCTAATAACGCAAGCCATAAATAAAACCAATTGGTGTACCAAGGAGGAAGAACGGGGGGCGGGAGGGTTCAGGGTTAAAACACGTGAGAGAAATTGTTTAGCTTCTGTGTTGCGATGCATGTCAAACAACCAAGACGACAACGAAAACTTTTTTGGGGAATAAGACCATATGAAATAAAAATAAAAAGTATGTGTACATTAACGTATGAGGTTAAGAGCTTGGGGAACAATTTGTAAAATGTGTGTATTTTCATTTTTTATTTTTATGATATCTATATTTATTTTCTTTATGTATTGAATAACTGTATGTACATGTTCATTTAATAATTCTGACTGTAATTTAATTTGATCTAGTTTAAGGCGTAAATATGAAATATTCAAAACATGGTCATTAAAATATGCTACTTGTATGTGTAAATTTTGACAACAAAATTGTGTTATGATTTAAAAACAAACCATTACTGTTGATGAGGATGACAGTGACTCAAATTGAAAATGATGTCTGCAAAATAAACAATAATGATAATGATGATAACAATGAAAACAAAATAAAGTGTTCCTAATGGTACTAAAGATTGCAGTGTGCTCGTGATTTTCAGACAGCTGGAAATTATTTACTAGAAATTAAAGGTCCAACGTGTAATATTTTGGAGGATCTTTTGACAGAAATGCAATATAATATACATAACTATGTCTTCAGAGGTGTATAAAGACCTTACGTGTCGAAGCGTCATGTTTTTAGGACCTTAGAAGGAGCTATTTCTATCTACATACACTGTTGTTTCTGCAGTAGCCGTAGCCAGAAATGGACAAACCACAGAGTGTTTCGTAAATACGTAAAAAAGCAAAAATGTGATGACATCTTCGAAAGAGAGGGGCAGGGGTGGAGTGAGCTGTTGGTTACAATTCGCAACCTTACCACTAAATGCCGCTACATTTTTTTACACTGGACCTTTAAGCTGTGGGAAAATATTTGAAATAGATCAGTGTTTACACCCACAAATAATAAATATCCTTTTGTGTACCCCCTCGCATGACATTCACACAGCATACTTACAATTCAGTTTATAATATTGAACTAATATTGAAATATATAGTAATTTATTTCTCAAGTGCAGTTTATTTCTGGGAAATCTTCTCATGGTGGATTGTGGAATCGACAGCAGCGCAAAAACATGTACTCACACAGTTAAACAGTGCTCTGGGGTTATTTGTAAGTGGCATTGGGAAGTTTTTTTCCAGGAGCAGTACGGTAAGAACCTCTCTTTTTCTTTTGAAATCCTGAGTGTGGTGCAGGTGTTAGAGAATGTTTAGTTAATGCAGTTATTTGTAAATGCCAAATGTATGATACACACTTAAACTTGACCGCTAAAGACATCGACTAGCCAAATAATTTACGTAGACACTAGCCTTGCGCTGTTTGTACACTAAATGTTTTTTTTTTGTTTTTTTTAGAGAAACATGAACTCTGTTTGATTGTTATTTAGTCTTTAATTAAAAACAGGATGTTTGTGTACCGCATATACTTTGTAGCCTATACCCCAGTTTAGAAACCACTGATTGTTTGACTGAACGTAATCCTGTAACTTCATTCTCCATTGACACAATGTACAGCCTCTGCTTTTATTTTACAAAAATATAACTACAATCATATATATACTCCCCATTGTATTTGACTAAAGCCTTTCTTGCTCATTTCATTCACTTTAAAAAAAGTTTTATTTTCATATACAAAAGTACTAGGCTATCTATTTTACAAAGATTATAATACTTTATTACAATGACTCGATGTGAAAATAAAAAATATAATCAAACCCACATAAAATGAACTACGTAGCTTTCTTAATACAGTAAACAGGTATTGTGACAGTCTGTGTCATCTAATTGTTCTGTATTGTCAGTTCTCAGACTGGACAGTACATGTGCACAACCATATTACCAAGATGCAAAAGACACTGAATCCCATGAGGCACATGTTTTGGGTCTTTTAAAGGTCTTGCACCCAATACAATACCTTTAATAAAAATTCAGCTGATCACGGTAACTTTTTTATAAATACACATATTTTCATACTTGCAATGATGAATATGTTTCAAACATTGTACACTTGTAAAGAAATATATTAATATCATAAGCTTACATACTAAACGTAATAACTTACTGTATAGATAAAATATAAAACACTGGTATAAAAAGTATAGATAAAACTGATCTGACCTAGTTCCCATTATTGAGGTTTGTCTTGTTTGGGTGAGTGTACAGGTTTACAGTTAAAACACTGGCCTAGAGGAAGGTGGAAGACAAGGACCAATGTGATGACAGCAAAGTGAAGATACTAAAAAAGGGTTTCATTTTGGTGCCGATGAATCACCATTTGGAATTTGTAAAATGTTTATCAAACATCCACCCATATGCCATTGGTTGGATAAACAGCCACAAACTCAACACTATTGGTTGATCAAATGTTTAAGTCAACAACAAATGGCTTATTTTGTCTATCCACATTAAAGGAACCGTTCACCCAAAATTGAAAATTCTATCTTTATTTAATCACCCTCAAGTTGTTCCAAATATGTATACATTTCTTTGTTCTGATGAACACAGAGAAAGAATGCTTCTAACCAAACCGTTCTTGGCCACCATTGACTACCATAGAAGGAAAAGTTACAATGGTAGTCAATGGTGCCCCAGAACTGTTTGCTTTCCTACATTCTTCAAAATATCTTCTTTTGTGTTCAACAGACCATAGACAATTTTTCCTACAATGGTAGTCAATGGTAGCCAAGAACTGTTTGGTTACAAGAATTCTTTCAAATATCTTTCTCCGTGTTCATCAGAACAAAAACATTTAGATTTGGAACAACTTGAAGGTGAGTAAATCGAGACAGAATTTTCCTTTTTGGATGAACTGTTCCTTTAAGCTAGAGGAGAAGAAAACATTACACACCTTTAAAGGGTTCAACACAAACTTTCGGTCAGTGCTCAACAGCACCTCATGTCACATTTTCTGTCTTTATTGAAGTTGGGGTCACAATAGTCTTTTGCTGTGTGACACATTCTAAATGTATTAGTTTGTGATTCAGACAAAATAAATCACAGGGCTTTGGAGCGACATGAAGGCGAGTACATTTCATTTTTGGACTGGGGTACAGCGATACGTTTTTTTGTGAAGTGAAATGCAGCAACATCTGGACAATAAATTTCCCCCAAACCGAGAAGACCATGTGTGCACTGGAAGGTTTTAGACATTTTCTTAAAACACTTTTATCCACGTGTTCTTTCAGCGCCGTTCATCTCTATCCTTCAGTCTATCCAGATTATCTGTACCTCTTACCTTCTCGATCTCTTCCCCTCTCTGTTTTCGTCTCTCTGTTGTATGATCCTCTGGTGAGCAGCACGCACACGCAGGACGAGTCGATTCGAATCCACCTCCATCCTATTCTCTTATTGATATCAGACGCGAGTGCACGTACGAACGACTGTTTGGTTTCACACTTGCTCATCCAGTATTTCTTATCAACTCCCAAGCAGCCAGCACCCTCCACCCCCAGCCCCTCCCCTTTACCCTCCTGAGATGGCTTACGGCACCTCGTCTCGTAGAAGTACTGCTTCAGCGGCCCCGTCTGCGTCTGGACCATTGGCAGGATAGTGACGGTTTGGCTCTTCTGGTCCACTGCGGTTTTCTTGTCAGTGACCCACCCGCTTTCAGCTTCACACACCGAGCGTTCGCGGCCCTGTGCATTGTGGCCGATTTGGCGCTTGCGACGGACACTTGGCTTGTGGGACGATGTGAGGAATGAAGGGCCATTGGAATCCGAGAGACCCAGCAGTAAGTTTCTGTATGACTCTCCTTGTGTGGGTGGGGCAACGTCCATTGCGTGGCTTTCCTCAACCTCAACATCATCAGCCAGCAACCCTAACTCCAGCATTAGAAGCAGAGGAGGGTGTTTGGGTGGAGAGAGGGCAGAAGAGAAGAGAACCCGGGGATGGGCGTCCAGCAAAAACATCTGATCTTCTTCTCGCACACCTACGTCTAACCCGAAGCCCAGTTCGGCTCCCAAGCCTTCCTTCAGAGTCTTCATTGGCATCTCCACCTCACCTCCAACAGGCTCCAGCGACTCTTCTTCTTTGCTGCTGCCACCAGATTGCATTTCGTCCTGCATTTGAAACCTCTCCAGAGAGACTTTCATCACATTTGACAGCCTGCCCTGTGTGTCATCTTTAAGAAAAGTCTCTGCCTCATTACGGCTTTCTTTGTGGAATGTATGCTCAGGTTGATAGTCCTTGAGAACGTCATTGTTTTGAGAACTGGCATGTTTCTGTGATTTGTATTCTCTACGATCATGTGACTTGGAGGCATCTTCTCCAGTAGTCCTACCTCCGTCTGTGTATGCCTGCTTTTTTGTGTTTTTAGATAAAATGTTTTCTAGCTTCTCTTGGTTTGGACGTTTGGATATATGGTCCGCTTCGTACGTAATCGTGCTCTCCGTTACTTTGCTGTGCTTGTAGGTATCAACTGTCCTGTGTAGAACTTTGTCGTGGGTACTGTCGCTCAAATTGGGAAAAACAACAGCATCATGGGAGATGTTGTCCATTGTTAAGTTGACTGGCATGCTGATGTCAGCTGTTGAATAGCTGCTGCTGTTGCTGTCGTTTCTGCCAGGCTCTATCGTCGCGGCAACAAGCCTGGGTACAGGACTTTGAGGGAAAGGCAGGGCCGAGGCGATCACCATGGCAACCAGGGGAAGCCAGTGCATCACTCCCAAGACGTGTCAACTGCAAAACCATAAAGAAAAAAGAGTGTAAGAATAAGAGTTGGCATACAGAGAATTCCAAGTCACACCATGGGAATGGGCTCAATGCCACCTCATTAAATTAAAGTAAAATGAGCTTAAAGTGTAACGCTATCATTTTACAGCTTTGGCAAATGTCAGTGGAAAAAGATGCAAAATTGCAAGCAGCAAAATAACTTCAAAGCTCGGTTTGAAATTAAGCCACAAACAATGTTGGTATGATGCTGGCCTACTTTAACATAAAGCCGCAAACAACTCTGGTATGTGGAACATTTTTTGTAAATTTCACAGTTTACAAGAAAACACCATGAATGCTTTACTATAGGTGGAAGAGCAAAAACTGTAAAGAATAACAGAGGACAAAACTGCTTTATGTTTCAAAGGAATGCTTTGATTTGATCATCTGGTTTGAGCTGTTCTAAACGCACATGTTGAGTTTGTGTTCGTCATGCCTTTTCTGTATGTTTTTTCCATACGCTTGACCTGATGGTCCCACATTAACACACTTGTGTAACATGACTCTCAGCAGGAGTGGGAATACCTCAGAGGTTTGGATTATTTATTGACAGTAACGGCAAAGTTCAGCAGCCTTCTATCTGAAACAAGCGTCTGGGTGGTTACAAGCCCAGTGGTAGTGATTTATGTGTTTATTTAGCACAGGCCAGAGAAAACTACACCGATGGAAGATAAACTCTCCTCTCTTCTTTTTACTCTTTTAGCAAGCATGTCAACCAGCAGGTGGAAGCAAAACCACCATCCAAACAAATGTGAAGAGATAATTCACTCAATAATGAAAATCCTGTTATCATTTCTTCAACCTTTTGTCATTTCAAACCTGTATGACTTTCTTTCTTCTGCAGAATACAAAAGAAGATAGCAAGACCGTCGCTGTTCAGTTACCAACATTCTTCAAAATATCTTCTTTTGTGTTCTGCGGAAGAAAGAAAGTCATACAGGTGACAGATGACAGAATATTTTTTTGGGGCTTGAACTGTTCCTTTAACTTTAGCTTTTATCTTATCACTTGCCCATAGTTTGGTCACATGGTCAAATTAGTTTTTCATCAAATCAAATTTTTCATAAAAGAAAGTTAGGAATGCACAATAAATTATCGGCCATATCGGTTTCGGCCGATAAACGGTCATCTTTAATGTTATCAATATAACATTGGTTCAAACAGAATTTATTCTGTTTGAACCAATTTAGCTGCACACTGCTCACAGTTAAAGTCCAGGTAAAGAGAATTCTGAGAATTGTTTCTAAACACATTATAGATGTTAGAAATGAATTGCTGAAACACATTACAAAGACTCAGAAGAATGTAGTACTGAATTGTGGAGTTAAACCGTTAAACAGTTTTTCACCAATTCTTCTGTTCAGGATTTTTTGGGCGGGGCTAAAACGGGGGCTCGATGAAGCAATGGAGCGTCCGAGCATGCATGGCCACTGCCCTATCACTAGAGTGCCTAGCATCAAGTGCCTGCTCAATCACGAGCTCAGGGTTGTAAGCTTTTCGCACACGCTTTCATGCTCTCACTCTGCCCAACTAAACAAATCTCATGCCAAATAACAAGCAAATGGTAATGCAGACGCGAATGGACGGGGAAGAATAACACGAACGGAAGGAGGATCACTGCGCGTGATCGCAACGTGCTTCAGTGAATGATCCACCCGGCTGGTTCGCTATCAGCAATCTCAGCATCTACCTTATCAGCTCAAGAGAGAACCACTATAAATAGACAAAGCTGTCTGTGTTCACTTCTTTTTGAAGCTTTTTTTAAATTGTTTTAAATAATAATCCTATGGAGTAAACCAGCGCCAGCGTCTTTTTCTGCAGCTCAGAGTGTCTTTTTGAGGTTGAAAAAAGTTCAAACTTTTCTGAAAAAAACGCCCCGTCAAGCACCTTTTTCACAGTTAACCAATGACAGAGACCTGTCGTTTCCATAACAATATGCGAGAAACATGATTGGTCGAGAAGGCTCAAGCTCGAAAAAATAAAATAGCGGCCGAAACGCCCGTTGGAGCATAGTTTTGTATAAATGTAAGTTTAATTTTCACTTATAATTTTTGATTGCATTATTAGCGAGAAATTAGTATTGTAGTTTCTAAATATGTGATTGGTTATAGCAAAAACGCTCTCCGTTTATAATTCAAATAGAATTCTGTTACACTGCCTACGAAGCCTGTCTCTCTAAAGCCACGGGCATACTTGACTTTCTTATTTTTCCAAGAACTTATTTTATTTACTTGGATGTTTTTTTCTCCATTCAAATTTGGCTGGGTGGTTAATAACACACTTTTCTGTTGTGTGACAAATATTTCAATGTCACTTTACTCAGACTTTAAAATCCAGTACAGTACTGTCTTTCTTGTCTGTCATGATCATTCAGCTATTAGCAAAACATTGTTGATGTACAGTATGAAGATATATATGAATGTGTAAATTTTTGGAACAAAAGCATATTGTTTGAAGCCGATTGCTGTCTGAATGCTTTCTGTTTTGAGACCTGTTAGACTTGCACTGGAAGAACATCTTTTATTTGTTTATTAAATAAACATTATACCAGAAAAGTTAAAATGTTAAAGAATCTTCAACTAGTGTAAAGTAGGCTTGGTACATGATTTTCCAGGGAAAAAAAGAGAACTAATGGATGCCTTGTTTTCTGCAGTCAATGGGTCTCATTCACTAATAATTGCGTAGATTTTTCGTATTTATAGGCACATTTGAACCTCCCACGAAAACTTTCCGCCTTATTCACAACACGTGCGTACGCACTTACATTTTTTCTTAACCTCGTCCTAGGCTGCGTCCAAATACCCCCACTTGCGGTCTTGGCCACTTAAGAGCGCGTGCACGAGACAGGAAGTAAGAGTGCAAGTCTGTCCATTGTCTTAAAAAAGCCAAAGTGCAGTGCCCTTAACGCACACTAAACCCACACTATCTTGAATACCGTTTCCGAGCGGTATTCAGGGCTAAGTGTATCCCATCATGCATCACTTTCTGGATATAGTCTCGAGCTATAGTCTAACGCAGCTTTTCTTATTCTTTCACTGTATATGATGAAATAATTTTAAAATTAAATATACATCTACGCGTAATTATTTATATATATATATATAATTTAAAATATATAACTATTATCCTAAGATGAAACATGCATTTTGTCATTTTGTCTTAGAGAGAGAGGGAGAGAGAGAAATAAGGAAAGAAAGAGACTGGTGATTTTTGCGTAAGTGTACTTTCAACTGTTCTTATCTTTTCTCTTAAATTTAGAATAAATTTTAGTACGAAAGTTTTTGTGAATTATGATTTGTTCGTGAAAGCGTTCGTACGCAGGTTTCACGAACAAATTTGTTCGTACGCATGCTTAGTGAATGAGACCCAGTGTTTACAAATAAAATCAGTTGTCCCCTTTTTTGCCTTTTGTTTCAGTCTCAGAAAATGTTATTAGATACTGTATTTCAGCTAGTATATCGTTATCGGCTTCCAATGTTAAAGAATTATCGGTTATCGGACTAAATTTACATATCAGTGCATCCCTAAAGAAAATGATGATCATTTTATTCATTGCTTCTTAAACTTTCATTGGTCAAACGCCATTGGTTGAAGCAATCTTACAAATTTATAATAAAAAAAATTTGAACACACTCTCACTCTCTCTCTCTCATTCTGCTGTAACTGCGAGGAAAGTTAAACACAGGCAAACTGTCCAAAGTTAAGGCCAGGTGTAAATCACTTACCATTCCTGTTATTGTTGTGCTGAGACAAGAAGGAGGGAGAGGCATTTAGAGAGAAAGAGAGCAGAAAAAAGAATGCTTAGAATGTCAGTGATGTGGCTTCAACTGAGAAGATTCCTACTGGGTTTCCCCAGGCGGGTCAACATACAGAAAATAAATGGACGGTTTGTTTGGGGGAGATAATCATTAGGCTCATAGGGATAGAGTGGGTGGACAGAAAGGTTGACACATAGTGCAAAATCATCAATTGTGACACACCACCTCGCCCCGGACACTGGTTTCTAATAACACTCAGCCAAAAGAACACAGAACATGCTCGCCGACACGCACACAAAAAGCAGCTGAACCTGCGGACACACGCAAAAAAAGAAAGAATGCCACCGAATCCATATGTGTGCATGCTGGGACATGGAGCACTAAATGTAAGTACTTCCTGTTTACTTGGAACATGAACATAAAAACAGGTGTGCTTAGTGCAAACAAGGCTTAATAGTGGCTGTTGGTCCTGCTACATGCAAATCACTTGTTTGATGGGGCTGGAGGGTAAAACGCATTCGCATGATACGTTTTGCAGGTATGTTTGGTCGTGGATAAATTTACAGTCAAATATCAGCTTTCACACGCACGCATGATGCAGGCAGAATCTTATTTTACGCACCTGACAGTCATTCAAACCGCCTTTGATTCTTCATGAAAACAACAGGTGTCAATAACTCGCATTTTGTTGAAATCCAAAAAGGTTAACTGAGTAACTAAAAAGTAATGACGACTTGTATCATGGTTGAAGGCAGTGTGTGTAAGGCTAGGGTGTAGCACATGTGCAAGTTAAGAGTAAGACTTGACGGTTAATATGTATGTTTGCTTTGGAGCTGGAACACAAGCAGTGGGCAGGCACACACACGTGCAAGAGACATATCTAGGTAGTCGACATGCAGAAGCACTTCATCAGCACGCTCCATTTGTGGCAATGACATGCTTGGCGAACTCTGGCACCCAGACCTGCCGAGCAGCGCTGCATTACTCCACGCCATGGCACGCGCTCAAAAACGGTCTCGGTCTCTCTCCACGCTACTACTATCTTCAACGGCTGAACCTACTGCTAGGTTCAGCCATTCTATACACTCCACAGCTCCGAGCCCTACCTTACGGGAACCTCCGCTCGCACACATACTGTAATCTTAGATCTGAACCCACTACTCCCCACCGCCGTGACAACCATAATCTATGATCTTTCAGTCAAAAAAACACCTTTAACAAACACTTGACGCTCTCCCACAGAGTACGATCCTCAAAGTCACGCCACCGAAACCTTGAGTCTGCTAACCTCTTTCGAAGATTTTAATTGCCGCTGATGGTTTAAATCAGCTTGAGGATCTACAAGTTTCACGCTGTCATAAAACAAGCCTTACAAATCAATTATTGCAAACGTATGGCTTTTATTACTTGTCCTCCAACTTAAAAGAGCGTGACTTAACAGCTTACAGTATAGATGTTCTGCAATCAGTTTTGACATTTTGGAATTTTCCCACACTACATAATCTGCCATAAGTATCCAACGCAGCACACTGTCACTGTAAATCTCTCATATGTCTGCACGAATGTACAAGATATAATATACAGATGACCTAAGTAAAAATTTATCCATTTTTGAGTTTGACGTTCTATGACAAACAGTACCTTTCAAAAATCAAAACTCCCCCCTTTAAAAAACCAAGTTCCTAAAACCAAGGATGTACAAATTTGCTGAAGTTGACAAGCACTTTTTAATACTTTAAATGGTTAGATTTTTGCAAAGCCCATTGACAACATAAAGGGTGATTAATAATAATGATTTATGGCAAAAAATCCAGAAATATGGAGATACAAGATTTCAGTAGGACAGCAGCGATATGTAAATTTCTGATGTAGGTGAAGTTGATAATGACATCATGTTATTTGGTGTTTAGTCACAATGAGATAATAATATAACTAATGATAACAGTATCCCATAGGCAAGAGTATTAGGAACGTTTATTTTTATGATCTCTCTGATTTTTTCAGTCGAGCTTTACAGTCTGTGGCATTTTTCGGCACTGCCTTGAAGGGGAGAAACTTATCATGTAGCATTAAATGAGATGCATTAAGTAGACCTTGAAGGTCCAGTGTATGAAATTTTGCAGCATCTAGTGGTGAGGTTGCGAATTGCAGCTAATGGCACACTCCACCCCTCCCTTTCGAAGCACTACGGCGGCTGACACAGAACTAAGATGTCGTCGCGTTTTCGCTGAAGGAGATAAGGTATTTACGAAAAGCGCTCTGTACAGCAGTTTGTCCGTTTAGGGCTTCTGTAGAAACAACATGGCGAATTCCATGCAAGAGGACCCACGGTGTATACAAGTAAATAGAAATAGCTCATTCTACGGTCATAAAAACATAACGCTCCATTACATAAGGTCTTTACACCTCTGAAGACATAGTTTAGAGGTATATAGTATTAATATACTATTGACATTGTATAATGCATTTCTGTCAATAGATCCTCCAAAAACAATTACACACACAGGAAATTTTTTTAAATAAATGATATGACTTCTGTACGAACATCCCTCTTTAAATTTGAATATTCTTGACATACAGGGCCTTCTGTTCCAAAAGAAACATTAAGATGCTTTCTCATGAAACATTTTTATCCAAAAGTTTCAGCCCGCTGTACAGGTGTTTCTGATCAGATGTTCCGCTGAAGAATCAGTAGCCTATCCACATCTGAAAACGGCTACCACACACTGAGCTACATTCCGCTCTCCCCTCACACTTTCAGATGGTCTTCAGATGGCAACTGCACTTCCCTTTTTATCTGAGAATAAATTTCAGTTTAAGTCTGTATACTTTATCGGTAGTCATTTTTTTACCCAGTTGCCAATTGTTACTGTACTGAGGAAAGCAATGTTTCTAAAAATATTTTGGACTAAAATATGTACTACAGTTCTGTAAAGCCGCTTCGCCACAATGCACACCATGAAAAGCTCTATAGAAATAGTTGAACTGCTTCAAATCCAGGTCTGAAGGATAACCGGTTTCTTATTATATAATCTTATTTACTATCAGTTGTTGGTATATGTGGTGGAAGTCTGCTTATGGGGCTTAGGAAATGGGAACATAAATGTTTGTAGTCTTATAAACAAAGGCTTTTTTGTTTTTTATAGATAGGCTGCGCAGATGACTGACAGGATGTGTACTTGTGTTAATTATTGCTTTAATGGCTGCCTGCTCCCACCCCAGGCTCCTTCACTCTGTAAACACATTAACACTGACCTACTACTCTCCTATATATTTTTTCACACTTCCTTTATAAGATAACCCTTATAACATTACAGCTGTACAATACAACAGATTATTTAACCTCTGCACATGTAAAAACAAACAAAACACACCTCCTCAGTCTCTTTCTCAATGAAACACAAGCCCTCATTCAGCCAATGCAGAAACTTCACTCCACCAAGGACCACACAAATAATGTGTTTAAGTAAACTCTTACATACAAATACTTGACATGTCTTGTGATTTGACATTGTGTACTCAAAATGAAGGTTTTTGTTGAAAAAAAATTGTTCATTCTTGTGATTATAATGATGCGTGTACAGTGAAACAATTAAAGGATTCTTGAGGCACAGTTTAGGATTCCTCAGCTGCCACACTGGATGAACCATGTAAAGACTTTTAGGCGCCTTTAAAAGTCTCAAATATCATATTTATCATATGTAAGGGCTTTTCAGCTCTTTAAGAAACTTCCTTCAGGTTTTTGTAATACTGCCAATGGGACACTTTGATCTAAAAACTGTATGTTTGCTTGGCATGAGGTGTTGTGCATGAATTGTTTATTTGTTTTTCATATTTGGGTAGTTGACAAATAAACCGCACATGTGTCCTATTGTGTGATATAGCAACAATATGAAAAAATAATTCTATATCATTTATATAAAAATATACATAATATAAAATATTGTTATAATATTGTAAACAGTCTACATTTTCTCTGGCACACCATATAGGACACATTTATTTGTAAAGTACATTTTCACAGACCCACATACAAAAGAAGCCAAAAGGAATTTAAAACTGTGAGAAAACTTGGTGACCAGTAACAGGACCCAACGATTTAAACTTTTCAATTCGTTAACTTTTTAAGATTTTTTTTACTTTCTCGTTAAAAAATACCAAAAAAATAAGCACATTTACGTATCCTATGCTTAAAAAGAGAATGATAAAGACTTCTCCAGTAAATGTTATGCAGGTAACTTATAGTGTACAGGTAAAAAAAAATAAGAACATTATTGACTGCAAAAAGCGATTACCTGGACACGAACGCTTAGGGCAAGAACGGCGACGCGACAACTAAAATAAACGCGCAAGTTCGTTCACATCATGACTAACTTTATACATACAAGCAGTGTAGATGTAGGAGAGCGATCAGAAATACAGATGGTTGCCATGTTCTTCACTAAACCTCTGCGATCAAGTCTTCGTTTCGTAAGCCCAAACTATTTTCACTCCATAACTTTCGCGGCCCGCGTCTCGCGCACATCTGACTTCCGACGCTTGACAACCTGTCAACACCTGACTCGCATTTAATTAACGCGTATGGAAAACAAACCTAAGCACCGCATCTGTCACTACGCCACTTTACGTTTTATCAGATCAAGAGCGCGTCCGAACAGTTGTACACACACCTGTATTGCGCAGACATTTTAATACAAAAAACGACACTCAGGACGTGAGCACCTACCGTTTAGGTGAGTTTCGGGCCACGCGTGTTTTCGGCAAACACCACATTGATTCCACAGTCCGTGAATGTCACGCAAAAATGAAGGAAATCTCCGTGCTCCGAAGCCGCTCTAGTTTCGCGAAGTTCAAACTGCAGACGTCTCCCATATCATCTCCGAAGTTCAGTCCGAGGAGGTCCACGTCGAGCTCTAACGTTAGTCCCACATGCCAGAGAAGTTCTCAAATAAGTCTCAGCTATGTCTTCAAGTGCGAGTTTCTGTAAGATTGACATGCACGCGGTTAATTACCATTCTCCATACACCTCTAACGCAGCGTGTACGAGCATGAGCCGCACTGTTCCACGAAATAACCGACTTGGAGCTATAAATTACACTTTAAGAATAACTTAATCTTCAATAAAAGTTTAAAGTGTCAGCGACTGGAGGGTCTGAGCGCTCGAGTTGTGCGGTAAGGTATCTTCATGAAAGCCAGAAAGGGGACAAGAGCTAGTGGGAGTGAAAGAGGGCTGGTTTAGAAGAAGAGGAATGGACACAGTGAAAGAAGACATTATGGTGGAGGGGGGAAAAGGACGAGGACCATCTGCTGGCTGTGGGTGTAGAGAGTTCGTAATGAAGAACACACAAAAAAGAGTGGGAAAAACATGGCGTAAGTGTAATGTAGTCTGTGTGAAGAATTGATTTATTGTCACTTGATTGGGTTTAAACAAGTGCAATGCACACCTTTTGACCTTGTAGTTGTTAATGATTGCTAGGAGGGAAGGCGAATTTCACCCGGAGACCATTTTAAACTGTTTCTGTCAACTTGTGGGGGTCTGCAAGGTTCTGGACCTACTTTTAAATTAGGGGCCAATTTGTTAAAGCAATTTCCTCTTTACAGCATGTACCACCACCCAGCCTTTGGTTTTTATAGCGTACATAGCACATGTAAGATCTCTCTTGTTTTCTCCCCGTCCTCTCGTTCTCCATTCCTCCTTTTACCAAGCAGAAATTTCCATCCCACCAAAACCCATTTCCCCAGAAAGTTTAAAAAGATGAAAGGATAAGGACAAGAAAGGAAACAAAAGGGAAAAGTTTTGTGTTACAACCCTGCCCCTGTGAGACTGTCTGTGAAAGAGTTAGGGGATGAGAGAGATGGGGTAGAGAATACAAGAATAAGAGAATGGGGTACAGAAAAGAGGCTTTCAAATGAAAACGGGCGACTGTTGTGGAACTTCATATTTTAAAACGCACACACAACAGCTCATTGAGGTCTACAACGTGGTCCAGCCCCTTCATATCTTAACGCCTGTCGTCTCCAAATGTTGTTCCTTCCTCTTGGCATTTAATGTCATTCATTCCCAGCTTTTGCCTCCTTAACACTATTCTGTCTCTCTGGTTTTGTCTGAACTTGTCTCGTATGCACTTAGATATTTCAACCCCAGGGCGTATTGGTGAGATTGAGAGTTCTCGAGAGCGAAACGAACAGAGAGAATGATTGAGAGAGCGAGAGAGTCACCGAGGTATTGAGAGAGATGACAGATGAACAAAGGTGGAGAGGGAAGAAGGGACAAACTCAAAATGAGGTACAAAAGTTCTTTTCACACGCTCGCGCTCGAACGGCAAAACACGCACCCACACATACGCGCACATACACGAAGTGTTCCGCCACCTTGTCATTGAAAGGTGAAGATGTATACAGTATTTGTGTGTAAACACAAAGCTTTATCAAGAATTAGCCTGAACCAGCATTACTTGTTTTCGCATGCATTTTTTTACCACCCAGGGCAATACCAGGACCACAACGCGTGTCATTTCCAGCACACCTGAGTCACAGAAAAACACTTATGACGAAATAACGCATCCCTCAGATGCCAAACACGTATCGCAGATTAGAGAGCTTCCTACTCACGTAATGCCTTCTGGGAGGACACGCAGCAAAGTAACCTCAAAAACAACATTTTTTCATCAACCTTAATGAGTGATTATTATCCGTTTTTGTTTTCTTTGTGTCCCCTGCTCATAGTGTGTCCCGACATCGGTTTTATTTCCATGGCAATGGGTATCCCACCTCAAATATCAAAGCAATTACAATCTGTTACACAGCCATTATAGCAATTATCGAAAATAGCAGAGCTGTCAAGGAGACCAGCACGCTGTCCACAGACGCACCGCACACGCGGGGCTCTCCTGCGCCTAAGGTAAGACATATTATCATTTACTGAATGCTTTTCGTTTCTCAAAGCGATCTCATTCATTCATTAAATGATCTCCAAGTCTTCTCTGTTGTTTTTACACACATCAATTGCTCGGATCTCTTTCTCTGTTGTTTCTTGCCCCTCATGAACTCCACCACTCCACCTTACATTACCCCCATTTTCCACACCCCCAGCCCCACCATTACCTCTCTCCTGGTGTTCTCTCACTTTCAGTGGAGCGGGGTGCAGCATGTGTTTCCAATTTCAGCTGTAACGCACAGATCACCGCAATCTGACCTAATTAGCCCCCTGTCTCATGAATCCGCCGTCAACGGCACCCACTGTGGCCGACAGGGTAGAGGTCAGAAGTCAAGGGTCGGTGGTGGGAGGGAAACAGGGGGTGGGCGATCGGATAAGGAGGCCGGCGTCTCTGATTGATGTGCCAGGTCCCTCTGTCCTGCAGCATTGCGGGCGGGTTCCTCGGTGATCAGCTTAAATGTGTGACGGCCGTAATTTCTCCATGTATTAGGGATGAGAGGGGGTTACTGAGGCCTGAAATTGAATTTTGCAGTAAGACAAAAAGGGTCAAACAGGGAGGTCAAGAACATACACACAGGAGCGCACACAAAGCCACATGCAGACAGGTCACATTTAACATACAGACAAAATCATTTTGAAGTATAGCTAAGTCAAGGCGTTCACCAAAAAAGATGAGGTTCTTTTTGCTCGAACGATGCTTGAGAGGAAATCTCAAACACTTCGTGGTTGGTACTAGGTAGCCAGTCATTGGAATGCAGGCTACTGGGAAAGGGCGGGGTTTGAGCTGGGGTTTAAGAGGAGAGATTGATTTTAGGAATGCCTTAATTATGGGAACAGAGAGCCTAACTCTAAGTTTATCCCTAATGAGAAACAGTTTCATATGGAGTAATGCAGAGAAAAACAGTTGAACTTTAAAAGGAATGATAGTGCTAAAGAGAAAGGCCGTCAGCCTTTATAAAGCACGTAAAAGTGTGGCTCCATGCTGCGCACGTTTGCAGTAAACCGATATCATTACAACTCATACGTAGCCCATTTTTATAATCCCACCATCAGCCTCCCTTTACAATCCTCATAACACCAACAGAGGAAAATCTATTAACAGAAATACGTTCAACAGGCGACTTGCATGAAATATTCTGCCGTGGTTTTGAATATCAGGCTACCAGTCCTGCTGGGTTTTGGTTGAGCTCGGTGTGTCGGACCACTATCGCCACAGGCAACCGCTGTGCTTTTACACGTTCTAAGTGTTTTAAGCTTTACCGCTTGAGTTTATCTTCACTTAACAAGTATGCTTGAGAAGATAAGCATAAACTGTGATTGTCTGTCTCTAAGAGGCTGCCCTCACATTCCTTAAGTGCTGATTCACTTTGATTTTGAGCGTAGTTTTCTGGGATATGACTTATTTGCAGTGCAGATTTCTTTGAGATTCAATTAAATGTATCATTCATAATATTATAACGTAGTGCCATAAAAACATGAAACCACACTGTAAAACTTTCTCTGGTGTTGTACAGAAAGGCGAGTGAAAAGGATGGATTGCCAGAGTACTGTATTTACAAGCAATTTCCAAAAATTGCGGCAGTCTCAAAATCCCCACAAACCACCCTTACCCCTGCTCCAATGGCCCTGGTTAGTGTTGAAATTAATTTAAAGTTTTTTATTGTGTAAGTTTATGAACAAATACTAAAAATGATCAGAGTCAGATGTTTTCATCTTATTTATTTCAGTTTAATAAGAATAAAATTTGACACTTTGTGCAACACGCTTTTTAGTGGTATTTTTTTGTTGTTGCTTTATTTATTACAAAATAGTTTTACACAAGACTTGAAATCATTTTACAGCACTTCACTCACATAAACACTGTTGTTCAGATGCTTTTGTTTGCAAGTCACTGAGCATTTAAATAAAGAAGTCACTTGAAATTAGGTAAAGCTGAGTTGAGGCTTTAATTGTTGTACATGTTAAATTAGATTTACACATCTCAACCATTGTGTGGAAACATTGGCAGTTCATGAAAGAACACTTTTCAATAACACACACACATTTTTGACAATTACACAGATGAGAATTGTTAACACAAAATGGCGTTAACATGTTTTACAAGACCAAACTAATTGTTTTGTGTGTTTCTTAACAAAAACGAACTGCCACCAAGCAGTTTGCCTCCCAATCCTCTTTAACTAATAAAATCATTTTAGTTTGTCAAATTGGAATGAACTATTTCAAGGCCAGTTCTCACAATTAAACTACATCTGGCGAAAAGAAGAGGAAAGTGATTTTAAATGTCAAACACCATGGAAATAAGAATGGTTGCGTGGAAATGTTTTATAAAATGTTTTATACATTTAGTTTCACTTCTGTGGTCACAGAATCGGTTCCATATTATTGCGTATCAGTCTAATTGTTGTGTAAAAACTGAACAAAAAAGTATATAGTTAGGGTTCCAAGTTGTTGGTTTGTTTAGAATTAGCATTAATTTAGCTGGTTTAAATGGCGCTAGTCTGTATTTCTGAGGTTTCTTTGATCGACAACAATTGGCTCATGTTGCACAGGAAGCATAACACATGTTTTATCTCATTGTAGCTGTGCAGACTCTAAAAAAGCATTCACACCATTGACTTGTCCCATGCGATACAGACCATTCATAACAGCACCTGGGACTTCTTTAGAAGTTGTATCATATACTACAACTTTACAAAGTTACATGAAACCTTTTGCCAAGATGAAGGGAAGATGCAAAGTAGCCACCAAATTACACCCTGCTACAGAGATGCAATCCTCAGTGGTCATTATTTGGCCAGTCCATGTCTTTGAATTGTAACTCGACTGTTGACAACGAAATTGAGGTAACAACAGCAGGGCTCACTATAAATAACAAATGGATCGAAATTTCCATGAAAAATGGTAACGGATGAGTAGAAATGTGTGTTTGAGCAAATCAATTTAGATTGATGTTTCAGACAAGTTTTCCCAACGACCCCCTCCCTGATGTACGCTGAAGTGTAACACATTGTAAATTTTCCTCACTATACACCCTGTTGGGTACTGTTTCAACGGCAGACTTTGTGTTTGCACCGCTGTGGCAATTAGCAGGAGATAGACTTACAGCCCATCCACTGCACAAAAGACAGTGGGAGAAAGTGAAACGGACAGAAGCCGCCCCAGTTCTGAAGCTCTCCTCTGCCCTTCTCCATCTGCCGGTCCTGAGGGACAGGGTGTGTGTGATAGCGACTGGAATGTGGATGTATTTTTGTTATATATGTATATGTGTGAGAGTTTACGTATGGGCAGAGATTCTGCTACTCTCATAATGTCATAAAGAGAGGTGCAATGTGTGTGTTTACCTTAAAAACCGGTGGTGCATTACATCTTTGTATGCCAAGAAACATTATCACTGAATTATTGCATTATCTTAGTCTAAGGACACACAAAACCAACTGACGTACTCATGGGTCATTAAACATCTTTGGCATTTCTTTTACAGTATTTTGCATTTAACTGCGTTCACTCTCATTATGTAAGTAGACTAATCTAATGATCTTTGGGGCCAAGAAGTCTGGTTCCTAGGGGTCTGTTCATAGTCCAACTATTGACAGTACATACAGGTATCCGATATACAACCTGCACGCTGCTTTAATACATATCGGAACACTAATGTAAATACTTGATTCTGTAATTTTCACATCAAACTATGGATTACGATAAGTGGTTTAAGCTTTAAAAAGTTAATTTGGTATTGAATAAAACCTTTAGGGCAGAATGTCGTTTTTTTATTAAAGTCGAGGACATTTTATGAGCATTGCAAGTCTGATCTCAGCAGCGAAGCGTGGAGTGTTAAAACGATTATGAAGGAGTAGTCCGTTCAAGTGTAGTATTATCATGCCGGTGTAGTGAAATTAAATGGTGAATCAATCATCAGATATTTTTATGGTGTTCCTGGCACGCAACTGCAGCAATAAAAGTCCAATTTTCAGGTGACAAGAGATGCTGGTTGTGATCACCTCCTGCTGACAGCATTTGTTGTGTGAGAGCCGTGCCTCGCCCAGTATGGGCACAGATACATGCATATATATTTATATGTATATAGACAGTATAGATACTATATATTATATATAGCCTGAAACAGACCCACATCGCCATCCAGTGGGTACAGCTGGGAAACTTTGAGATGAAACAATTCACACTCCCCACTTCTAACTTATCTTCATAAATAGAGATTCAGTTGACTTAATACATTGAATGTCTTTTAATATGACTGTGGTTCTGTATGATCCTACATACAGTGGCTAGGCTATACATCCATTAAAACTACTGGTTGGTTAAAAAAAATTATCGAAATGGCTACGAAATTTCAAATTCTGCAAAAAGGTCAATGGGTTCATTTATAAATTAAACATTTTGTTATCTAATGCAAACTAATTCATAAGTGTATATAAATCAAGTGTATATGAATTGGCTTTATTTTATTAACGAATTAAATGCTCTTGTTAAAGAAGCCACCGAGAGGGTGTGAATATATGAGAGAGAGGAAACGAGAAAGAGAGAGAGAGAAACTGGGCGAGCAAGCCAGGCTCAGGGAATCAAACCGTATTTATTAATCTGAGAATTTTCTCAGATCACGCAAAGACTGTGACTTTGCCTCTTCTCTTTCTTTTTCTCGCTCTCTCTCTCTCACTCTATCATTTTCTTTCTCATCCACAATCAATTTTGTCCACATGGGTCTTTCCTACTGCCTCAATTTTGTTGGATAGAAGACAGCACAACAGCACAGGTAGGTCTATGAAGAGGATAATATTTTCATATTTTTTCTATATTTTATGCACCTTTCTCCATATTTCTGTGCACACCGTTTTTCCTCTAAAGCTGATTTTGGGTTGTAATTATTAGGGAAATGAAGAAAAGTACTCCAGCATATCGAGTTTAGCTTTGGTCATTCATGGTTATTGTAGTGTGCTATGTTCTCTCATTCTTTCTGTCTCTGCCTGTCAATTACTCTGAGTTAGTGTTGTTATTGTACATGCCTGTTGCTGTTGAAATCCTTCACAGCACATTTCACTTAACAAATGGCTCGAGTCAGACATTCTAAAAGCGTAGTGGAAGTGGGAATTGTCAAAGAGATGATAGATGGCTTTAAGAGAGTGGATTACGAATAAGGAGTGCTTCATTGGAAGCATTAGAGGGGTGATTCAGCCATGGAAATATCGGCGGTTAACACCAGGTCATATACCGGTAAGAAACGTGCAAGAGACCTATCAGAAGAGTAGACACCTGAGGAGCATCAAAAACGTAATAATGGAAAAAGATGGTCCCACAGACAGGGAGATTAAGGACTGATTGATAGAGATGTAAGAAGGTAAAATGAGGGTGCCTGTGAGGGCAAGGTTAGGGAAAAACTTGCAGGAGAGACGTAGAAAGGGGGAATTGGATATTTATAAATAGCAAAGCTTTAGCAGGGTGAGGCGAGCAGATGTGATAGACAGTCTGTGCTTAAGGAGTTCAAACAACAGATTAATACACTCAGATTATAGTCAGAGATAGCGGAGCAAGGGAGAGGGAGGGGGTGTGTGTGTGCATGGGTGGTTAAGCACCATCAAGATGACCCCACACATGTCTACACATGCAAAGAAATAAACCCCCAGATGGACTTACACTTGTCTACCTGCATGTTCAAATACACTCGATGGCCCAATTCCCCCCGCAGGGTTAGTTGGAAGAGTAAAGATGTTCTCATGTATTTACCTTACTTCACACCAGCTATTTTAAACATATATCAATCATATACTACTGCGCATTGATTCTGACAAAAGACTGAGACGAGAAAGTGAGTAATGTGCTTATGTGTGTGCGTGTTTGTATATGTATGGCTGGAATGTGGTAAACAGTGACCCTCAAAGGTCTCCCTCAAGCATAGCTGGATTTACTTTGAATCTATTTCTAAGCTCATATGTTAACTGTTTAGGAGGAATGATTGTGTGTGCATTCAGATTTAAACAAGTATATAGTAGTCTATTAGGTGATATATGTTTCGTTTTGTAAGTTATATGTGGTTGAGAGTAGTTTGTATAGTTCATGTAGAGAGTGTATTAGTATTAGAGGTTTGACAACTATGGTGTCCAGTCACTTTATGGCTTTCATTCTCTCAGCGATGCGGGGAGTTATGGGATTATATCTCTAAACCTTAGCAAAGCCCACACCAAAACAATCAACTCCAGAAAGTAATCCGCACACTGACCACACGTTTAAGTGTCTCCACACATACCCCACAAATGAACACAAAATCAAAAACAGCAAGAAAGCTTTTTAAAATGTATTTTAATAACCCATAGTAATATATAGTATATGTAATGTATATATATATATATATATATATACATATACATATAGTAGGCCTATATGTAAATTGCAAATGCTTAATTTTTTTAGGATTTGTTGTTAGCTAATATTTTTTATCTTTAAACAGCTTTCTCCTGTTTGTCTCACGTGACAGGTTACATCTGACGTGACTGTTGGTTTGCATAAGGCTGGGCGATATTGTCTAAAACAAATCTGCTGTTGAATATTTGATTTAGTCAATCACGTTGACATTTAGTGTTTAATAAAAACACTTTTTTTAAATCGCTATTGTCGATGCATATCCCACATTAACGCAGCATTCTCCTTCTCAGTGGATCTAAATTGATGTCTCTTGTATCACTCCGCGGTCTGGCGCTGTCTTCAAACGCTTGTATATGTAAAGATGCCTAACGTTAATACAAACGTGAGTAGTATTATTTTAAACATAAAGCATCAGGAATCTCCGGTAATGTATAAGAATGGAAATCACCCGTAAGGGGTAATTAAGATACACTTAACTTAGACAACTTGTTTCGACGGGTTTTTGTTGGAACTATTTTTTGTTAGCGGAAGCTCTAAGAAAAACAAGTTTGTGTTGTTTACCTGGCAGTCAGCCGCTCGCAAAAAGTCAGCTCGCTCGCCCCTTCAGGGTGATGCAGGCTTCTCGGTACTTATTTTCTTGGCTCGGTTCAGGTTTGGCTCCAGTGGGGTCTGCCTACTGACTCTAATGGTTGTGATTCTTGGCTGGTTCTCTGACGGGATTCCCTCAGGGCTCTCTGCCTCTCTCTTCTAGGCAGGCCTATCTCTCCCTCATCTCCATAACACTTTCTCGCACTGGTTAACACTCTCAAAGCCTTTAATTTCCACACTATCTAATCAATAAGAAGGTTGACTGAGATTATGTTATTATTACCACTCTGCATTAAGTATTTTTATTATTTTCGCTGGTAAGCTGTTTTGCTTCTGGCTAATCGTTTCATCCATCATTCCTGCGCATCCTGTTTTTCAATAAAAAGCTTGTCACAGTAACTGGCACCTGCTCTGTTTGAATGGCTAAATTCCAGCAGATTAGCCTGGCAAGGCTTTGGGAATTTGTTTAGATGCTTGTTTGTGGAAGGATCTCAAGTAATGTTCATTAAGTGACAGTGAGTGGATCAAATACCTAAAGTGGTGGCGTACATCACTTTTGGCCTCGGGATGTTGGAACACCCAGCAAGCCGAGACTTAAATTTATTTGCTTTTTGTGAGGAAGGATAGATGTTGGCTAATGGAAATTACCACGGATTTGAGTGTGTTCAGCTTTTTTAGTGGTTTATAAAACAGCAGGGTATAGACACACCTTGGTTAATAGCAGTACATTAATTATGGGTTGTTGTGTGAAATCTAACTGTTGCTCTTTTGCATTATTCGCGGTTCTGTGTAAACTGTCATTACTTAAATGGTGAAGCTGAACATCAGGTTCCTTCACCCCTCGTACAGTCAGAGACAGACAATCGATCTTCTGTTTCTGGTTTCTACGCTGGCGTCTTCGCTGGTGTCAGTCTTCGCTGCTTATCTGGGATCAGTTATAATCTCAGCCATGTGAACAGATTGATTGAGAGTGAAATGGCACGTTTTGAGGATCCACCTTTAGTCAGCTTTTGAGCAGGGCAGACAATCCCAGATCACCACTGCCAACCAATCAGGTTGTCCACAGCTATAATATTTAGTTTCTGCAATCCTGTGTTCATTTGTGTTTATACAATCAGTCACATGTCATGATCTGGGGGGAGGGTGCATTGCTTTACATTGGCTGATATTATATTCATATATATATACATACTGTATATATCAGGATAAAATTGCATCACATTTTTCGCTCAAAGTGTAAATGTAAATGTTGTCTTGAAGCATTTGTACATGCATTTTTCTAGATGTTGTAGTTGTTTTCCTAACCTAAATGATTTCTGCCGTGGATATTTGTTGGAACCTGTGACCTCCAGCCGTTGTGACGTACCTGCATGCCGATCGATTCGGTTACAACCTGATACTCTTCACTGCAAAACATAACAACATTCCAAAAAAAAGGATTAAAAGAATTGAGTAGCCATTCATTTTTTTATAGGTGTAGTTCTGGCATGTTGTTGCCTGTGGATGAATTCGGAGACCATGAAAACAGGTTTAAGCTTACGACTGCAGGGGAAATTGTCAGGTATTGTAAAGCGACGCAGAATCACGGGTCAAAAGCTTTTCTGTCTCTCTCTTTCTCACTCCCTCTAGCCCATGAGACCGAGTTCACAGAGGATTATGTATGTGCAATTGAAACTTGGCAAATGATTTCCCTCCCTCCCCCAGAAAAAAATAACATTTTAGAAAAGCTGCCAATCCGTCTTTATGTCTGAGCAGCAACTGTTGTTATAGTTTAAATCTGAGATGAAGAACAAGCAGATGCACGGGACAGGGAACATCCAGAGAAAGAAGGAGAGATGGGGAGCAGACGGGTCAAAGAGTCAGAATCACGCACCGCAGGAGAACGGTAAGAACAGAGCGGGAAAAAAGGCCAAGAGGTCACAGCACGTCAAATCAAACTCGGGTGAGTCTTGTCTAGATTAATGCTGTTGTCAAGGGATGAGATTCATTTTTTTATTATACAAGTAAAGCTTTTTTGTTGGTAACACAAAATGTAATTTGTCACATTAGTCTGTATTTTATTTTATTTACACAACTGTTGCATAAAAGCAATATAGCTCTCACAGTTGTGCATCTGCAATGAATTTCCTGCGTCGAATCACAGCTGTGCTGATATTCATGCTCACGTGATATTGCTTAAATGTCACTCTGTCTTTAGGCACTTTGTAGTAATACGCTTCCTGCTGAAAATGTGTGTTTATCCTATATGTCGCGGCACTCTGTTTTTTTCCAACTTCAATCATTGTCGGTTCATGCAGATGTCTCTAATAGTCTGGGGTTGATGAAATGCTTATTGGTCCCTACTTGGTGGTCATTTCTTATTATTAAGAAGCAGGAGTTGTGTATTACTCCCATATGGAGGTTTGACACTTTGTGTATATGGGTGTGTCTGTGTCTCTGAAAGCTTGAAAAGTAGCAGTCTGGAAGATTATTGGAGCGGAGTTATAATGTTTTCTGTCAGGCTTTGTGGTTCAGTTTTGTCTTTCTGTTGGCTGAGCTCTGTGACTTGAATACTGTGCGTCCAGACTAAACCAGGGCTCCATTTTCTCTCCATAAGAGGCGGAGCCTAGGAGTAAAACAGCTCATAAGCCTTAGTGTTGTATTCAGAGATGCACGTGATTTAAAGGAGGTAAATCTCATATTAGACTTTAGTTTTAAACATCCAGTGATCATACGTATCACAAAATCATCAACAGCTTGGAGAAATGCAATGGTGCGATACAGATGTTGACCTGTACAGTTTCTAATAAAAAACGTGTATTTATTTGTACGTTTTAGATTGCCACTACAAAGACTTGGTAATAAATAAATCATTTTAGGGTGCATGAGGCCGAATGATATGCTGGCCACCAGTATCACAAGCATAGACTGAGACAGATGTAAATAATAATGACCAATTATGGTAATGCGATGTGTTATGCGTCCGGCATGCCCATGTAAACACAGCAAAGAGGTTATTTAAGGCTTTCAAATAGGCCATTCCAGTTGTGCTGTACTTTTTGAGCTCTGTAAGTTAATAATAAAAAAATAATAGTATTCATGTGTTGTAATATAATCGAAGTGATACTAGACATTTCAGAAACCTCTGCGTGGTCAAGCTCATTAGTAATAACTTTTTATTTATACAATGGAAAGACAATTAACAGGGTGCCTGACATAATGGAATCTAACAGGGTGGAAATAAAGAGCTAGCTATCAGTGGATGACTGGGGGTTTGCTTACACAAACGAAGAGTGACAATTTGAAGGTGATTATGATTGAACACATCTTGCTTTTAGGATGGTTTTTAGGATGATTTTAGAGAAAAATGATTTTTTAATAATAGTATGTTTATAAGATCTGTTCATGTCACCACAAATTATGTCACATACTGGAGGATGATGTCGTTAAGAAACAAATTTGATGAATTGATGATTACGGTTAACTTATGTGATTTCATCTTTAAATAAAAAAATTACATGCTAACCAATTTAAAAACACGTGTACACACTTTGTATCAGTCTTTAATGTCCAGTGTGTAGTTTATTGGAGGATCTATTGACAGAAATGCAATATAATATACTGTACATAACTATGTCTTCAGAGATGTATAAAGACCTTACATAATGAACCAACATGATTTTTTTACCTTAGAATGAGCCATTTCTATCCACTAGATGCCAGTAAAATCTCCACATTGCTCCTTTAAGCTTATTCAGTGCTGTCCTCCCACCTAACAACTATGCATCATTCTCAGACATCTCAGTTCTGGCATCTCTCTCTTTGCTTACCCCTACCTGTTTTTCTGTTAATGTGACAAGCTAAGTGTGATGTCCTATAAGTGAACAGTTCAGAGTCACTTTGCATTAGTGTGATGGAGCGAGAGCTTTGGGTGTTAGGAAAAGCACCATTCCTGCTGAGGATGGACTTGTTTTTTCAGTTTGAGTCCGTGAATCCGAGCTGTGTGGTTTTAAAGTTTTATATATAGCCGCTTAAAAAAAATTAAAAGACCATTTCAGAGAATGTTTTTCTGATTTAAAAATGTTCAATTTCTAGGTAGGCTATGTGTTTAGGTAAAATTATCATGATTCATTCTGTGATTTATTAACAATATTTCTACCAAATTTCAAACAAAACATATTGTTTCTATTCATATTTATTTGCAGAAAATGAAAACTGGAGAAACAGAAATAACAGGAAAGATGCTCTGTATTTCTTCAGACCTCAAAAATGGCCTCATTGTATGTAGTCAGTGTGCTATGTGATAATATGGCCATTATTGTCAAAATGATCCTGGCCTCTTTCTCTGTTTCACTCTCACAGATAGAATGACGAATAAGAGTTTGGGCAACCAGACAAGTGGAGGATTACAGGGAGGAGAAAGAGATGAACCAGAATTAAAAGACACCATTCCTCAACAATGCGGCAGGGTTTCACACAACATGCTCCTTGCCCTCACTGTGATAGGTGTGTACCTGTTGTATCTGTGTACATTTGTAAGAACGCTGGTAAAGTTGAAGTATGCTGTAAAATTCTTGAAGTATCATTTGGGGTCCCTTAGGTGTAACACTGGTGGAATCCTCTAGAGAACTTCTAGACACCTTATCAGTTCTTTGAGAAACTATACTTTTCGTCTTTGTGAAGCTAATACTGTATATCTCAAGCTTTTTAAATGCCAGATGAAACTTGCTTGTGGTTTGGTACTCTAACACAATGTTGATCCTTTGTCAAATCACAGACAAATACCAAACGAGCAAATCTCCAGCTATTCTTTTGTTGGCCCCATTGTGACACTGTTTATATAACAATGGTTTGAAATGTTGCAGATACAGGATAGTTATGCAGTGCTGGTCTGGAGTGGCGAAATGTGTAATTCATATCTTTGAACAAGCAAGAGAAACATAAGTGAGGTATGAACCCACACACACTTGCTCTTACAGGTGTAGTAGCAGGCACAGTGCTGGGCATGATGCTGCGATATGTTCCTGATCTTGATGCAAACAGTCTCATGTTGGTTTCCTTCCCTGGGGACATCTTAATGAGGATGCTGAAGATGCTCATCCTGCCACTTATCATCTCCAGCCTCATCACGGGTCAGTTTTTGATCCTGTCCTGTTGCTATTAAACAAGCATGTTTTTTTTTTTTTAAAGGGGTCGTATGGCGCGAATACGTGTTTCTGTGTCTTTGGTGTGTTATAAGTTTTAAGTGTCGGAACAAAAGATGCATTCTGTCTAAAAGCGAATGCTCACTCAGACCTGCCTGAAACACCTCGTGTAACCACACCCCCACAAATCTACGTCAGTTCATGGTATGATTTGTCTAAGACCGCCCAAATCTGTACGCAAGTAAGGTGGGCATACCTGTCAGTGAAATTGATGTTCCAAATATGGTAAGAGGCGTTACATTTCCGTCACACGCTTGCAGTATTTGACCAATCACTATGCACTGGTTAACTGGCCAATCATAGCACACCTCGCTTTTCAGAGCGATGAGCTTTGTAAAAAATCAGCGCATTTCAGAGAGGCGGGGCAAAGAGGAGATACAAACATGCACGGTATGTGAAAAATACAGCGTTTTGAACCTTAAATCATGTATACACATTGCATTACATCTAAAACAAACGATAATATTCGTTTTACCCGTGTCATATGACCCCTTTAATCTTTATTGGGTTATTCAAGAGAGTACACAAGTACAAGTTAACACTTTATTAAATTACATGAATGAAATGTTTAATGGTGTTATGTTTGTTATGGTATTAATACATTTACACTTATTCATTTTACATTTAGTAATTTGCACTATGTGTATGTTAAAATTATTTTTTATTGAACTTTAGCAATAAAGCCCATGGGCAAATCAAATAATTCAATTAAAATAATTTAATTGTCAGTTCTAATATTTATGTGAAATCATGCTTTGTTGTTGTTTTTTTTGTTAAAATTTTTTAATGTGTTTACCACGAGGGCTGTCAAGCGATTAATTGTAATTAATCATATCCAGAATAAAAGTTTGTGTTTACATAATATTTGTCTGCACTGTGCATATTAATTTTGTATTTATTAATACATGCACATACATGTATACGTATTTAGGAAATATTTACATTTACATAAAAATTTAATTTAAAATTTTTTCTTAAATATGTGCATGTATGTGTACGTTTTAATAAATACAAAATTAATATGCACACATGCATATAATGTAAACACAAACTTTTATTCTGGATGTTATTAATCACTATTAATCGTTTGACAGCCCTAGTTAACACATCAACTGTTTAAAAAATAATTGTGATTAATAATAAATTAAAAACATAAACCTTTACATCTTTGTGGATACATTGATGAAGATCTCTTTCTCTCTCTCTGGTTTGCAGGTCTGGCTGGTTTGGATGCTCGCTCCAGTGGCAGAATGGGCACCAGAGCAATGGTGTACTACATGTCCACCACAGTAATCGCTGCTATTTTGGGTGTCATCCTGGTGCTTGGGATTCACCCTGGGAACCCAAAACTCAGGACTAATCAAGTCAGCTCCACCCCAAAGAACCAAGAGGTCAGCAGCCTGGATGCCTTTCTGGACCTGATCCGAAACCTTTTCCCAGAGAACCTGGTCCAAGCCTGTTTTCAACAGGTAAACAAATAATGCTTTGTGATATGCTTTGATTTTTAATACTTGGAAATAAAAAAATTGTTTACTCATTTATTTAACAACAGTGTAAATGATGGTATTTTTGTATGCACCTATTCAAAATGTGGCACTTCATTCAAATGTCATACCATTATACCATCTATTTTGGGTTATTTCCACGTCATTTACGCAATACACCATTTTCTTGAATACTCATATTATTCGAACCATATGGCATGACATTGATATGGCACTAAAGATACTTTTAACATGTTTCTCAGCTGTGGCATATTCTGTTGACGTTGTGGGTGCTGTATGCTTATCACTAAGACACATTATGTAGCAGAGCCAAACATTACTGTGGTTTGTGCAAGATTAATTCTGGATAACTAATAGCGCTCATCTGAGAAGTGATGCATCCCTTCCAATACATGTGTTTGCAATGCTCTACATGCATCATTTCATCATGAATCCAACTGTATCATGAAGTCTTTTCCTAATACTTTATTTGCTTTGATAATTTCGCACTACATTGAGCAAAACAACACCAAAATACTTCGTTATTGAATTTATTATGGAAGGGGATCAGACAATTTTATGAGAACAACCTGCAGGATAGAAACTGTAAATGAAAGTCACGCTCTGTTTAGATGAGCCGGTTAGTTGTGATCTAATGCAACTGAATCATCATGCAGCTGTCCCTCAAATCAATGTCTTTTTTTTCCCTCTCAGTTTAATCTATGTGATGTTTTAGTGTTATGTATGTTTGACAGACCCAAGCCTCTCTATACTTTCTGCTGTTTTACTTACAGAATTATCTTTTCATTTCAGGTTCAAACGGTGCTGAAAAAAGTCGCTATCCCAGTTCAGAACCAAACAGAACCAATTCTTGTCAATAGTAAAAAACTGGAGCTGAAATGGGGAATGAATGTTTTAGGTGAGAAGACATGATGTTTTTCTGTATTTAAAACAATGATTTAACACCAGTGACGTTTTAAAATGAACAAAACTATGGAATATATGAATCTAGTTAAGTGATAGTTCACCCAAAAAGGAAATTTCTGTCATCATTTACTCACCCTCTTGTCATTTCAAACCTGTATGACTTTCTTCCGCAGAACACAAAAGAAGATATTTTGACCGAACAGCGACGGCACCCATTCACTTCTATTGTATGGACACAAAACCAATGAAAGTGAATGCGTGCCGTCGTAGTTTGTTTACCTACATTCTTCAAAATATCTTCTTTTGTGTTCTGCAGAAGAAAGAAAGTCATACAGGGTGAGTAAATATGACAGAATTTTCATTTTTAGGTGAACTGTCACTTTAAATTGTAATTACAAGATACCATTATAAATGATTACTATAAAACAACAGTAGATCAGTTACATTCATTAGAGTCATTTGGATGTAATGTTTGTCGCGTTTCTGTGCCTCAAGGTTTGATTGGGTTCTTCATCACATTTGGAGTCTGCATGGGGAAAATGGGCGAGAGAGGGAAGCTCATGTCTGATTTCTTCAATATTCTCAATGAGATCATCATGAGGATGGTGTCCATGATCATGTGGTCAGTATGACGCATCTACGTACATTCTGCAAAGTATACCTAAAGTGGTTCGGGGGTTCTCAACTTGTTTTGTTCAAAATCCCTGATTTTAGAAGAGAATAAATGTTGACATTGTTAAAGTTACCAATGCATAGGCCTGAAAATATTTTAAATGACAGGGGATATTTGGAAAACTGTGTGTTGATATGTCCAAGTGACAGTTTACACTAAAGCTTGAACTCACACAGCCCTTCATGTCAACAACAAGATATGAGGAGTTCTGTTTCTCCCTTGTAAAAGTAATGGTTGTTTTGCTGTCCCAACTATATGGTTTTATTTGCAGTTGTTTTTGTTTGCTGTCTGTGATACTATTAGAATAGACTTGTGACCCATTTCTGTCCTCCAGCTGAGAACCTCTGTTGTAGTTAAACTGAACCAAATGAAACTGTTTGGGGTATATTATGTGATTATGTGTGTCACAGAAACTGCTTGTCCTCAACTTAACAATAAATAAATAACACTCATTTATCTACACATGTGAACCATTTAGCACACCACGGACAAAACAAAATAGGCCACAGTCTTATAAAACATTAGTTTGAATACATTTGTTAAACCGTTTAGACTAATTAAAAATATATATATAGTAATGCAAGATCAAATTGTATATTTGCATTAAAAACCATTAATTAATGTTACTCAGGTTTCCAGAGGACAAGGTGATAAAAATGTTCAGAAAAAAACCCAGCACAAGATAGATTCCAGCTTGAGAGAAAGAGAAAAATATAGTGTGTAAGTAAATGAAAGAGAGGAAATCGGTCAGGGGGAAAGCATGGAGGACTGCACGAATCTGGTATAGAGCAGAATCGTCATGGTGTTCCCATGAGTAAATGTGGGAACTTATTCGGGGATGTAATACATCGCCAGACTCTCAGACACATACCCACAGCAACAGACATAGATTCAGTTTTTTCTCTGCATTCAGCTGTTAATCATTTCTGCTGAAATGATCCTTATAACTAACGGATGATTTTTACATTTACTTTTTTTGGGAGACACTTATTTAAAGCAACTCACATTGCATTCAGGCTATAAATTTGTTTTTATCAGTAATTGCATTCCATGGGAATTCGAACCCATGACCTGACAGATGAGACAAAACAGTTTTGAAAATGGCAGAGATGATCACTGGAATGTTGTAAACCATGTTATTTGTTTATTAGATCAAAATAAAAAAAAGACATTATAATAAAGTAAGTTGGCGATCTCCATATTTATTTTGTTTTCAATGTATATTTAAATGCGATGTTTCATTACAAATAGAAGATACAGGTGCTTCCATGAAAAGAAAAGGAATAGTCATGTTTAACATATTAACCTAAAATAATTCCTCACTTCATAAGTTAGCAGCATGTTTTTGTCCCACGTCTCAAGAATCAATGTATATCATTGATTTCCCGTGGAGAATTAGAGATGCCTGTTTGAGCAGAATGGCACAATTATAGAGAAAACAAAGACTGAATGAGTACATGCACCAAAACAAAAGCATATGACCAAGCAGGATCACTCCGCTCAGCCTGAGGCCAGCCCAGCTCTACATGACTGTGTTCTGCCATCACAGTATGTAAACTGTTCAAACGATACAATAAACATCATCTGTCATTCACTGTAACTCACAGTGAAATATTTATACGCATCGTTTTAGATTAATTAAACTTAGACCACATAGGAAGCAACATTTATCTTCTTATATGGTACTCAGATTGCAAAACGAGATAATTTTACATATAGGCTGTGTCAGGGTCAAAATACTATTAAAAAACAAACAACATATCGCATAAACCACCAATGGATGGAGCTGTAGCTGTGATTCTTTGTTATTGGATTTATTCATTAGGTTTGATTAAACATCTAAGTTAATAAATAAACAGTAATTTACCACTTAGACAGTACAGTGGAATTACAGTATTTATTTTCAGATTCATTTATAAAAAATAATCAATTTAGTTTGCTGTTAAGTAATCATCCTCTGTTTGTCCACAGGTACTCTCCTGTAGGCATCGCCTCCCTTATCTGTGGCAAAATCGCCGCCATCGGTGACCTGGAGGTGGTGGCCAGGCAGCTGGGCATGTACATGGTCACAGTCATAGTCGGTCTGATCATTCACGGCGGGATCATTCTGCCAATCATATTCTTTGCTGTGACTAGGAAAAACCCCTTCACGTTTTATTCCGGCATCTTTCAGGCTTGGATCACTGCTCTAGGAACAGCCAGCAGGTATTAAATGCTGTCTTTGTCTGCGTCATGTGTTTCGTGGTGTTTTGCTGATAGATGTGATCTGGCAAGGATGAAGAGTTAACGGTCACATTTGGAAAAAAATGTTGGAGTTGGCTTGAGAAAGAAATACTCTCTGTTTTAGATATATCTCAACCACTTTGTCATGTTGAAAAATGATACTTTTATGATGGTATGTGGTCTGAGATGTTTAGTATGAAGCCAAATATAACCAGATGCTTTTTGTAAAAACAAAAGTCAGAGGACATCTAACAAATCATTCACATGACTTAATCTGACAGAAATGAAACACCTTTGTTGATAAATTGAAACTATTTTTAGTGTGTGATTCTTTCATGAATACTTGAAAAATGAAACTTTCTAAATGTTATAACAATTAATAATTTTATGCAATCTTCTAATTTCTGGGATTATCAGATATAAAGCTAGAAATGTTTTATAGAGCCATGATGGACATTTTCTGTTATTAAAAAAAATACTAAATACAAATATGAAAATAAAATCATAAAGTTTGTTGCACAGAAAAAAACTAAAAACTTATAATACATTTATTATATAAGGGGAAAGCCAAAAATAGAGAAATGCTGACAAATTTAACTAAAAAAAAGGAAAAAGGTGATAATGTTAAAAAAATATATTTCTAACTATTAAAATCTTTTCTATGGTTAAGAAATTGTTTAATCAAACTAGGGGACCAATAACTTCAACTGTGAATCAAACATTTATCCTCTCGTGTCCTGTTTTATTTGCTGGTAGTCCAGCCTCAGTCTGTTGTGCCACATGTGTCTGGTTTTGTGGGATTACGTCTGATGAGCCAAACAATTTTCTTAAATGTTAAACCAACTGTCAGTTTGGCACAGAATAAGCACACAATCCTTTTAACTTTTTTGTTTTTATTATTGTTGGTTATTTTTGGCTCATGAATAGAAAGGACCATTTTTTCTCATTTACGGCACAATACCTAAATGAACAATAATTGTTAAAGCAGGGATTTATTTCACAGATTGCGTCTGATAATCGACTATACTTTTTTCTGTTTTTCTCTTTCAAAATTATTTTGCAAACATTAACTGTTTATTTCTCTCAGTGCTGGAACGTTGCCTGTGACGTTTCGATGTCTGGAGGAGAATCTAAAGATTGATAAGCGTGTGACTCGCTTTGTGCTGCCCATCGGAGCCACTGTGAACATGGATGGCACTGCGCTCTACGAAGCTGTTGCTGCCATTTTTATCGCCCAGATGAATGACATCTATCTTGATGGAGGACAGATCATCACAGTTAGGTAAAGAGTTTTAAAACTGGAACCTCAACTCAGTCCATAGACAAAATATTTAAAGTGTTTGCAGAGTGCGTTCATTATTTTTTTGCTTTGTTCAGGTAAAATTTGATTGAGTTTTATTCGTTTTGTAAAAAGACGAGACCTTTTTGGTCTTGTTTTAACATTTGTCTCTTAATTCTCTGCTACAAGCTGCCTTAATTGGAAACAAGAGTTGGGCTTTGATTTTGCTCTGTGGTGATGTTCAAAGGGACCCACTGAAAATTTGTCTAAACCACAGCTGAAATCTATGTGGAAATTGTCACACACAGCCTGAATGCAGTCTTGATGTATGAGTCACATGCTTTTGATTTTTTTGGTCATGCCATAACAATCTGGATATTATTACTGCTATTCTAATTGCTATCTATTACTATTTCTTTATAATAATACCTGCAATTATGATACGCCCATAGAACCTCTTACAACGGAGATACCATCTTCCAATCGATTCCAGTTCTGTCTGCTTTTTTATGTTAGGCCTACTTTCGTCCTTGTTTCTTTGTGTTGAACTTTTTTAGAATCTGTTTTCCTTGTTTACCACAAAAGATCTGGGATCTGTAACAGGGCGACTGTGGCCCCCAGGGGGTCCAGCGCAGTACTGCAGGGGGTCTGCAAATTATTGCTTCATTTCAGACTAATGTTTGTACCAAAATGATTTTTGAATTAAACAAAAAATCTATTATTATGTGATGTTTAACCAAAGTCAAGCGGGCAAACGTTTCGTTGTCCCTCCCATGTTAAAAAATGTACATGAAGCTTACATTACAAACACATACTTACGACAAAATATGAAAATATAATGATGCATATATGTTATTATAGACTCGGCTTAAAATGAAACGCACAGTAAATCTAAAATATACAGTATGTGAAAGAGGGGCCCTGCTCTTTCCCTCAACAAGGAGTCCTTTAGATCATGTCTGTCGATCTGTCCACCCCATGGTGACTCAGTCATCTTCTGTCTTTTTCTACAGCAAGGTAATGCCCTGTTTACTCATTCTCTTTCTATGCAGTATGACGGCGACTTTGGCCAGCGTGGGTGCAGCCAGTATTCCCAGTGCGGGTCTGGTCACCATGTTGCTTATCCTGACCGCTGTGGGTCTTCCAACTCAGGACATTAGCCTGCTCGTCGCTGTTGATTGGCTGCTGTGAGTCTCCACCCTTTTTGTGTTATGTTCACAAGATGTAAATATCTTTTCCAAGCTTAGTGAATATGATTTACAACTGAAGATTTTACAGGGTCCCAACATTGTCCCTCTGGCTTTTATGCTTGTATTTTAGGGTCATTGCTATTTGGTCAAAGGTGGAAATTATTTTAGGGGCCCACAGGTGGCTGTCCTCGTAAACGTGACTTGATCTCCTGACCTGTTCTTTCTCAGCATTGTGTTTTGTGTATCTTCAGCGACCGCATGCGCACTTCCATTAACATGGTGGGCGACTCTTTCGGGGCGGGTATCGTGGACCACCTATCTCGTGCAGAGCTTGCCGCCATTGACAGGGAAATCCCTCTATCGGACGAGGACTTCATTCCTCCTCCACCTCTCCTCACTGATATAGACCTTATAGACCCTCTCAAACCGCCCGAACTGCCCCCTCGCTCGCCGCGTCCTCCCAAGCTCAACCACCACACCCCGTCTCTCACCCCCTCGCAATCTATGTCACACTCCATCCCGCACTCGCCCCGTTCCATCCGTTCTCCATCACCTCACTCTATTCGTTCCCCTTCCCCTCGCTCCGTGTGCTCTCACTCCCCAAGGCCTTTTCGAACGCACTCTCCACGCCTTTTGAGGAGGGCGGAGCCGGGGTACTGTGTCCTGCCCACTCGTGACAACCAGGTGAGAATTTGTGGTTAATATATTTGATATAATTCTGTATTTAATGATTATTATAGAGAATGAAGAGGTTATGGAAAATATCGTTGCAGTCCTTCCAAAACCTCGGATGTCCAAATTTGCTGTTTTTTAGGAAATCAAAAAACACTGTATGTTTTAAATGATTAAATACTGTGTTGTTAATGTTGACAAGCACTTTTTAATACTTTTTATGGGTTAGATATTTGCAAAACCCAAACATAAAGGGTGACTAATAATAATGATTTATGGCAAAAATAGAAGAAATATGGAGATACAAGGTTTCAGAAGGACAGCATCGCGCGATATGCCCCTACACTTGTTATTCAAACTGAATATTTTTAAACTATCATGTTCCTGTTTTGGTGTTTTTTAGTGTCCCTAAGAACCAAATGATATGTGTAAAAATTATTATGCCTTCAAGTTGTAGTGATATGATTTTATATGTTCTGTTTAAGTTTAATTTCTTCATTGTAGAAAAATACATTCGAATAGATCCAAATGTGCAACTGCCTCACCACATTTTGCAGATTCCCACACTTCCCCGAGGTGTTCGAAAGCGAGAGAGAGACCGGGAGAGTGACAGGGAGAGAGAGAGACTGCGGGAACGAGGCAGCGAGACGGAGGAAGAGGAGGAGAAAGAAAGAATGATGGACGACGGAAGCGAGGGAGAAGAAAGCGACGACACGGCGTACGACAGACGTCACACCATACCACCCTGCGATCTGCCCTGAACCTGAATTCATAGTTCATAGTTCTTCATTTCAGCACCCATCTTTCTGTGCGAAAAGTTGGCATTTTGTTTTGTTTGGCACGGACCTTAAGAATCTAGGTGTGTTGTTCTTTGTTGTGCTTTGAGATAAGAGAATGGAGGGTGAACAGTCATTTATATCTCGTTTAGAAACAGTTTTTCACTAACAGCGCCACATGTTTGCAACCCAGTTGCTCTTACAGGATTTGAATAGTAAACCGGATGAGTGGCTTGAATTGTTTATTGCACTTGCTCTGTCGCTATCAAATTGAGTTTCTGACTTTCGTCATCTTAAAGTACACCATTTGGCTACTGGTTGTAACACAAGCTTTCACCGCACTTCAGTTTGTACCGTAAATCCCACGTTTACTCAATTCAAGGAAAACAATTTCCCTGACTCATTTGAACTGCCTTAGCTTATATTTATAGACTGTATGCCAGTACAATGTAAACAATGTAAATAACAAGAGGCAATTGAAGTGATTCAAGGCAGTTGCTTTCTGTAAACTGTTTTATGATTTGTTGGGTTTTTCTTTTCGTCACAGCTGTGAGTAACATGAGGAAGTTTTTGTTCGCCCCTTCCTGTTCTTTGAAGTCTGCATGGCTATGTACAGATTTACCATTAGACCGTTTACAGTAGTAAACACAGTTACTCAAACCTTACACGTCACGGATCGTCTTCTTATAAGTCATCTGTACTTTTATGATACAGTTACTGTAGAAGGTATCAACTGTTGACAACTGTAATATTATGTATATTGAGATAATGCCATCGTAGTTCCAACTGAGATTCTTGTATAAACGTCTTGTTTCTTCTAGACAGCAGTGGAACAAAACAGGGACCAAAGGAAGACTTGCTGTAATGATTCTTATATTTTTCTTCTGAGAGGAAGAGAGGAAATTATAATCAATATTTCTCATCAAATCCTTCCCAAACCCAAATTGTCTGTGCTATGCTTCCAACATTTATTTTTATATCTTTATTTATAAATTATGCTTCGAATGTTTTCTTTGAGTTTTTCTCTAGTGGAATTTAATGAAAACAATCTGAGTCAAGATTGATGTTAAAAAACATATCTGAGATCCCCATTTAAAAAATATACTGTTTAGTTTAATAATATTGTTAATGTTATTTGATTTTTGGATTATGTTTATTGTCTAGTGTTTAAAATGTTGCACTTAAGCTAGTTCATTTTTAGGTTGGTGTGTATATGTCGTTTGTCTGACTAATTTATTTATCACTTAATTATGCTACAATCTACTTTAGTTTTCCATGTATCTCTGAAATGGTTGGCGGTTCTGACTTGCGCTCTCTCCTTTTCCACTGAGCTCAGAATACCACGTCTGCTATCGTCTATGGTGTAATAAAATTAAAAAATTAAAACACTTTATCTAAATGACTTGAGTGCTTTGTGTTTTATTAGTTCTCTGATAGGATCTCTCTTATGATGACATCGTCAGGCACATTCAAATCCGATTTCATTCAAGCTTTGCGTGCCTTGACATTAGGCTGGGATCTTTTCAAACTAATAGACGAAAGCGATCACCCCATAGAGATGTTGTGACAGACGCGCAGCGGGGGTCAAAAATTTCTCTTAGACAATGATGAAACAAAGACGTCAATCCTTCTCATTCCTCCCAGGACAACAGTGAGGCAGGCGAGGGATGATTATGAGGGAGGGATGCTGACGTTGGCTGTGGGGACCCTGGACGTCAGAGAGATAGGAGGGAAGATTGATGCTGTGTTAAGATGAAGAGGTAGTTGGGGATTTTTTTTATAAATAGTTACAATAAAAATGCCTGTCTATATAGTTGTCTATATACTAACCTTCATTGTGTTTGATATCTGCAATGGGGGATTTTTTTAATATCCTGCTTCCTTTTTTTAAAGAAGGAAAGTCAAATAAGACTCGTGAAATAGAAAAACGTGGTATATATTTAAAAACGGTTATAAATTAGATAAACAACATAAATGTTTCCTTTTCTGTATGAAAGCATCAATACAAACTATGAAAGTCAACAGCCATGTTACATATCATTTTACATAAAAAACTAACACCTTTTACCACCAATAACACAATAACACTATACTTAGCTCAGCTTAGTATAGTTATACCACCATTAAAGGCGCAGTTCTTAATTAACAGCGGCCACTAGCGTTGTATTATAGATTTGCCACGAATCGCTCAGTTCAAACACGACGGTGGCCACCACAGTACAAAAAGATGTCGTTCTCATGTTGACGCAGGTTAGAGATTTTGCGGCATTAGAAAGACTGTAGAAAGAGCTATGACTTATGTATTACATACAATAAAAGGTTTGTGGATTTTAAGTTTAAAAAGAAGGATAAAAGTCAGGCAGGAGCTAGGGCCTGTGTTAATATTATAAAGACTTTCCACCAGAGACACATTAGCAGATATGTACTCACAGATATCTATGGAGATACTTTCCAGCAGAGAGAGACGTTGGAGGAGGAGGTTGCTTTGATTCGGATCAGCATGTGAGTAACATACTAACATACCAAGATATGATGTTGTGTAATGTTAGCTGTGCGACGGAGCAGTTTTGAGCGTCATTGTTTATCTGGAACCGCTTTAATATTGTACTCGTCCAGATAACTTACTTGAGAGAGCGAGAGCGCGTTGGAGCTGAAACTGGAGAGCGAGCGAGAGCGCGTTTTACTCTTTTAGTCAATGATGAATAAACTTTCAGTTAATCCGCAGGTCACATGCGTTCCGCACCGGAGAGCACGATCCGTACGGATCATCCCGCGATCCGTTTCACCACGATACCGCAGCGGAGAGGAAAAGGAAACGCGCGTTGTAGAGTTGTTTGTCCGTTTAGGGCTGCTGTACAAAACATGGCGGCGAATTCAATGTATGAAGGGCCGCTCTGTATGTAGATATAAACAGCTTATTCTAAGGTATTACAAACTTAATGGCTCATTACGTGAGGTCTTTATACACCTCTGAAGAAATAGTTTTGTATATTATATTGTATTTATGTCAATAGATCCTCCTAAAATGCCGTATTGTTCCTTTAAAACTAAAACACCTGAAACCAAATAGTTACAAAATTGTCACAGTTTGCAAGTAAACCAGCATGTCCACATTGTTTTTGGTTTCAGGAAAACCTAAATATTTACTTAAACTTTTTACAAAATGTTTTGAAGCACTAGACTCAATTACTTATTGCAAACCATCTTAATATGCACATTTACGATTTATAATATTTCTCTTGCATCTCTACTACTGTCCATACTACAGCTATTGTTTAAGCAGTGTTCCTCTTGCGTTCCACAGAAGAAAGGAAGTCATAGTCGTTAAAGGAATATTCTGTGGTAAAACGGATCTGTCAACACTCCGGTTGTTTACCGTCATTAATCATTTACAGAGATTCAACAATGACACAACGTTATTGACAGGCATGCACGGTCGACACATGGGGTTATGGATCGTGGTTGTATGTGTCCCTCTCTAAGCATGTGATTGTGCATCTTTGCTTGTTTTGTTTTGTTTTGTTTCGTTTAGTAAGACATGCACATCTTCAAATAAATCTTAATAGACTATGACATGATGGCACACTGCCCTCTACAGCTGATGTGAGGCTAGTGCAGCGTCCGCCGGTCCTGTCATCATCATATTGAGCGAGTGTACACAAATGAGCAAGCTCTCTTTATGGCCTCTTATCTGCCCCTTGTTTAAACTGCCACCTCCACCCCTACTTCCTTTCAATTATAACAAAACACTTTATATTGAATAAACAGCGATCAATCCATCGCGCTTGGTAATGTGTAAAACATTGCAAAATACGTAGTTCTCATGTTCATCAACGTGGGATCGATGGCAACACTTGTCTTGCTGAGCAGCATATGAGGTTTTACCATCGGTTTAACCTTGTTCATTTCCTGAAAACAAGTTTGTTATCATTTTTCCTTTTCGTACATGAGTGACTCATGGATTCTCTAGCACTCTCTAGCTTCCATATAAATAAGACTTTACGGCACATCATTTGTGTAGACAATAATTGGTCTTGGAGATGTCACTTCATGCTCGGTTTATTGCATAGGCTTAGTTTTACTTTGGAATTGTAACATCTAGGAGAGAATTCAGTTTTATTACTATCATATCTTACGTTTGAAGATTTTTTTTATACGTTACATTTTTCTATCATGCTTTTTGCCTGGTTTGTCATTTTTCTTGTGCTTTTCCCCTCGCTTCATTGGTGTATGTATGTTCCTGCACACAGTGTGCTTTTCCCCTTCAGAACTCAGGTCAGAGAACTGCTGCTCTATACAGGTACTGAACTATTTTGAATCTCATTCTAGCTTTTAGTCTATTTATTGCTGTGTTACGCTGGTTATAAATAGTACAGTGATATTTCCTATAGTCACAAATTTCCCTTAACCTAAATATCTACTTTTGCTTTTATGTAGGTAACGGTTACATTTTAGTGCTTACTGGAATCAATTATTATTCATATTTTAATGTTTATAGCTTGCGTGGGTAATGTAACTCTAACCAACTTACGCTTTCAGTGTATTTTCTTTGTCAATACACTGCAGTTATTCTTACTATGTTTGATTACTGATGCCATATGTGAGTGTAAATGTGTTTATGTGTTTGTTTGTTCTTTTTAGACGACATAAGTCAAGAACTATTCCTTGAAATTAATGCTGACGGCTCAGTCAGTGGGTCTTCGGAACAGAGCCCCAACTGTAAGTAGATCTCAACTTCATGTTAGTACAGATAAAGAGCATGACTACAAATTACTAGAGTGCTATAGTTGCAAAAACGTTACTTTTCATTATGGTCTGCTATGAGCAGGGTAATTCAAGGAAATAGTCAGTTGATAATGTTATGTTATGATAATGATATGTGTGGGGTCCAAAGGCATTAATAGTGACTAAGGTTTGGTGCTGTTTGCTGCAGGTGTGTTGGAACTGCGCTCAGTGAAAGCGGGTGAGACAGTTATCAAAGGTGTGGCTACATCTCTTTTCCTCTGTATGGACAGTGAAGGCAAATTGAGAGGACAGGTATGAACACTCTCTATTAATACAAATGTGTTAAAAGCAATGAAGCACATAACAATGGCTGATTCTACACTAACAGTTTAATATTTGAGACACTTTTTAAAAAACTTTGAGTCTTGATGTTGTTGATAATTTTGCAGTACTATTTGGCATGTACATTTTAGAGATTTATGATTATTAAAGCATTACAGATCTTTGTTCTTTGACAGTTCTTTGGTGTGAATAGTGGTAAAAACAACATCGCCATATTGTGGCAATTTTTTGTAATTTTTATGTAATTTTTAAACATGTTGCATGTTTTTAAACACTTTTACTCGGGTTTGGGCTAGGGCGTGTTAATGTTACACATAAACAAAAATAAAGATAAATTGTACATAGTATTGCTTATTTCTTTGAAAAACAAGTTCAATTGCCAAAGTATTGTTATCATGATTTTTTGGGGGCCACGATAACCGTACTGTGAAAATCTGACAGCCCTAGTTTGGACTCGAACCAGAGTCTCCATGAGCTAACAACTTTTGTATGTCTGTAGCATGTGCACTGTCTACAGCACATACTCTTATAAAAGCTAACATAACTATTATAATAATAATAAATCAATGAATAATTATGTTAAAGGCATACTGTAGTTCACCCAAAAAATTAAAATTCTATCATCATTTACTCACCTTCTTGTCATTTCAATCCTGTATGACTTCCTTTCTTTCGCAGAACACAAAAGAGATATTTTGAAGATAGTTGGTATGGATCTATTGTATGGACAAAAAACCAATGCAAGTCAATGGGTACAGGTTACCAACATTCCTCAAAATATCTTCTGTATTCTGCGGAAGAAAAAAGTCATACAGGTTTGAAATGACATGAGCATTGCCCTGTTAATACTGTATGTTTCCCTTCTGAAGATATTGAATACATGTCAAAATGTGCTTTTATATAAAATGTGGAATTTCTCTGGCACGATATACAAAACTTACCAAAGGAAGACCCCATACACGACTAATAGAAAAAATGGAAGTCATGCTACAATGCATTACGTTGAACAACCCCACTGTGTTATCACTAATAATATAATTTTTACTTGATACTTCAACACATGGCCTAATAAATTTCTTCTGTTTTTCAGAGAGGTTTTGCTGAAAAAGACTGCGTCTTTCAGGAATTGATACTGGAAGATGGATATACTTGTTTCCGGTCTGCACACAATGGACGTTCTGTGTCTCTGCCCTCAAAGCAGCCTAGGCAGAAACATGGCCCTTCACTTTCTCGGTTCCTCCCCATTATGAATAAACAAGAGGACAGCCAGATACAGGATGTGAAACAGTATATTCAAGATGTAAACCTAGACTCTGACGACCCACTTGAAATGGGACATCAGTCACACATCCAGAGCGTTTTCAGCCCCAGTTTGCATTCTAAGAAATGAAGACTAGGGATCATTATCGAGGAAGACTTTACATTGTAACCGGACAAACTGTCCGGTTAAAAGTGTTTTGTTACCTAAACTGTATTTATTTAAACATATTTATTTATTTACTATTGTGTAATAATTATCTTATTTAATAATAAGTTTATACAGTGTGGGAAAAATTGGTGGATGTAAATTCCACCTTCAATGTGTGCGTTTCTTTTTTCACATCATGAGTTACGATGTTTGTGTGATAAAAAGTTTTAATAAATAAAAATACACAAACATGGTCAAATTTACATTTTTGAATACACACACAAGCTAACACACGTCTTTCATTTACAGCATTTTAACAGCGCTGCTGAGTACAGCAATAACATCAGAAACAGCACTAATCCAAACTCAACTCTATTCCAGATGAATGATGCTTAAGACTGACACACAAATCTCTGGAACATTCATGGTGGCAACTGGGCGACAAAATCCATGACATTTAAATGACACCGAGTTTCTTACTATGAATAAGTCTGTTATATATGTCAAGAACTGCAGTAAGAACTTTATAGCTAAGGTGCAAATGCTTGTTGCACAACACCGCTTAGTTTACATATGTCTGTCACATGATTCCAAAAACATTCTAGCGTTAAGACAACGAAACACTCTTTGAATAGATAAAAATAGTTTCACGAATAAATACATTCAATGATTTAATGTGGTGTTTTAAAGGGTTTGCCCAAAAATAAACATTTATTCGCCCTCATGATGTTTAAAACATGTATATGAGTTTTTCTTCGGGGAACTCAAAAAAAGATATTTGGAGAAATGTCTCAGTGGTTTCGTGTCCATACAATGGAAGTCAATGGGGGCCAATGTTGTTTGGTTACCAACATTCTTGAAAACTTTTGTGTTTTGCAGAAGAAAGAAAGTCATACAGGTTTGGCATGACATGAGTAAATGATGAAAGAATTTTCATTTTTGGGTGAACTATCCCTTTAATGTTCTGACCCAGTGGTTCTCAAACTTTTCATGGTCGCACCCCCCTGTAAACCCATTTAAAGAACTGGCACCCCCCATACTGTACATTGAGGATAGATAAGATAATGTGTAAAATATGTTAGATATAGTTTAAGCAAAAAATACCTGTATATGACAGATTGATCTCAAGAGATCAGATTATAAATGTAACAACCCTGCTGATAAAAACAAAATTGTAGTGTTTTGGGCATTATTCCTAAAGGATTTAATCTGCCAGATCACGAGAACGGTGCGTGTTTCATCGATTTTAACACGAGCGAGAGTTTATTTGCAGTTTAAAATACAGAAGCGATGTGGTGTCATTTGCCTGTTGAAAACTGCGCTTTACATCTTTAATAACTGTCAACAGCTTTAAACAGCCGTCCAAGATCAGAAATATATGAAAAGGCACTTTATTTACATGCCACTCCCTTCATGCGCATTCTGAACTCTTCGGGAGAGAGAGAGAGACTTGTGCTTATTCTGAAATTACAGTCTGAAAGACAAACATACTTATATGATCTACCTGTTTTTTAAGATGATGTAGAGGTAATGCTGCTGCTTCCTGAGTGGACGTTTGCCTACTTTGTAGATTTTAAGCTTTTGTGCGCAGCTCGAGTTCCAAAGGTTGGGGTTTCGGGGAACCGTCGCGCCCCACCTGCAGTACCTCTGCGCCCCTTGGTTGAGAACCACTGTTCTAACCAAAACATAAGAAAATAATTTATGGATAATAAAGATACACATAAATTAAACATTAGATTCCAGTCAAAACCTCAAAAATCTATTATTTAACAGTAATGCCACACTCTACTCTGGTAACCCCTCAACTGGACACTTTTGCGTAAAAAAACAACAACAAAAAACAAAAGCAGAGTGCGCCCTTTAAATTTGTTGTTGCTGGTCAGTGTCCTCATACTTTTCCTCCTGTGGTTTGTCTTCCTCTGCCTGCTGGATATGAATTTTCCAAATGTACCTTCTGAGTTTCATGCTCACAGTCGTACATTTCCTTCACACATGTATGTTCAGAGAGTTACGGCGAGGCAGTAGTCCATGAACTTGGCACAGGAAAACCTCACTCTTCTCTCTTTGGCCTCCGATGTCTCAGACTTGGGTGACCAGTGGCTCCCGTAGGCAAATGGTCCCTCCACTTTGCTCCCCAGCCTGCCCGGAACAAAGCCCCGCCAGGAGAGTTCCATTAAGAGGAGCGCAGATCCCCCTATAGGCCATACCGCCCTCAAGAGGAACATAGTCTCCCTGTTCCTCTGGGCCTTCCTCACCTTCTTCTCCTTCTTCATCCTCTCCTTCTTCATCCCAGAGGGAGGTGCTAACATGGGTGTGCTCCTGGTTGGACTCGCACTCCGTTTCACGGTGGTAGAAGTAGCTGAAGTTAGAAACGATTACTGGAACCGGAAGCGAGATTGTGAGCACACCGGCGATAGCACACATCGAACCCACCAACTTTCCGCCCACCGTCACTGGGTACATATCGCCATACCCCACTGTCGTCATGGTGACCACAGCCCACCAGAAGGCTTCCGGGATGCTGGTAAACGCTGTTTCCGAGTGGTCCACCTCTGCAAAGTAAACGGCACTGGAGAATATAATAACTCCAATGAAAAGAAAGAAGATGAGCAGGGCCAGTTCTCTTAAGCTGGCTTTCAGAGTCTGGCCCAGGATTTGAAGACCTTTGGAGTGGCGAGATAGCTTGAAGATCCTGAACACTCTCACCAGACGGATGACCCTGATGATGGCCAGGGACATGCTTGGCGTGGCTCCCTTGGACTTGGCCAGCTCGGTGCCGAGCGTGACAAAGTAGGGAATGATAGCAAAGAAGTCAATGATGTTCATCACATCCTTGAAGAAGACCATCTTACTGGGAGAGCAAGCGAAACGCATCACCAGTTCAAAAGAGAACCAGCAGATGCACATGGTCTCAACCAGGAAGAAGGGATCGTGGAAAGGGGAGGTGGCGGATAGGGTAATGTTTTCAGTGTTGAGGTGAGGCTGGTGCACATATTGCTGGGAAAGAAAGAGAAAGGTGTGGGGGAAAAGGAAGAAAGAAAAGAAAAAGATGAAAATGATGATATTCAGAAAACATGATAAGACAAACACATTTTTTCATGATGCTTTTCATAATGAAATATGAAATCTTCAAAATTGTTTAAATGTCCATGAAATAAAATACATTTTTAATTCAGAAGGTTCATGCTTTTCTTGGAGTTAAACTTTTAAAAAATAAATGGTTTTCCACAATGCCATAAAAGAAACAATTTTGGACGTATAGTTCCATGAAGAACTTTCTACTGAAGATGCACCAATAAATCGGCCAATAATCGGTATCGGCAAATGAAAGCAATTTTTCACACTATTGGCTATTGGAACAACCAAAGATCAGGGCCGATATATCCTGTCAATCAAAAGAAGACAGGGAAATGCAATGAATTTGTGCTCTGTACATAGAAAATGTTCACCATCACCAGTTGGCTGTTCAATATTAATAGTTATTTTAAGAATTCGTAACATTTAGATATAAAATACTATAAAAATACTAAATTAATCTTCAGTACCTGTATTGGCAGATATCACTATGAATAATCGGCTTTCGGTATCGGTGGAGATATTTATTATCAGTGCATCTCTACTTTCATATGTTAACTTGTACAAAAGATGTTTTCTAGTGGAGGTGAAAAAGGTTAACACTGTAAAAAGGTCTGAAGAACCCAAAATATTTGAATCCCAAAATAATTTTATAAAACTGTCAGTTCTGGTCCTTGATTCTGATTGGCTGAGCCGCGTTCTAAGCCGTTATAAAATCCCCCGATATTTCCGCTTCGCGTCGTGCCTCAACGCCCTTAGCTGTTATAAAATGCACTGTAACCCAATGCTTCGCGGCGCTTATTGCTTTAGTAAGAATGTTTGTAACTAACATTTCTGATGCCCTATTGACTCCCACAGGAGACAAAACTACTGTGCCAATGGTGCCCCAGAACTGTATGGTTTCCACATTTTTCAAAATATCTTCTTTTGTGTTCATTAGAACAAAGAAATGCACACAGATTTGGAACAACTTTAAGGTGAATAAATGATGACAGAACTTTCACTTTTGGTTGAACTACCCCTTTAATGACCCTAAATGCCTCTCAGAACTATTTCAATCCTTTATTTTTAAGAATTTATGTAACACATTCTCACAGGCTCACTATATTGTTATCACAGACTTTGGTCAGCTTATAATGCTTATAGTATTTCCTGGGATACCCAATTAAGTTTCCGTTATCTTATCTTTATTATTTACTGTGGCACTTACTGGCTGGCACAAGGAAATGCATTTATTACTTTAGATTAGGACACTGTTTGAAACAATACTTTTTCAAAACAAAAGCCTAATCCTTTTATACCTTTTCTGTGGGTGCTTGCGGGTCTGTGTCTGCAGGTGTCTATATATTTTGAGGACCCACAAAGATGGTAAAAGTGTAGATCACCTAAATTATTTATTGATGCTTATTTGAAAATGTTAAAGGATTAGAGGATAGAATATACCGTGTGTACAGTCTAAAAGTCATTATGTGTATGAAAAGTTCCCACAATGTATAAAAACATCTCTTTTGGTTTGAGTACTGATGTATCGATCGGTTGTCCACAAATGTCCATCTAAAACAACTTGGTTGCTCATTTCACACTGACTTCATTGCTGTCAGGGTCATAGAGCTTGACCTTTAACTCAAGAGCCATTATTGCTCTTTGTCACTCCAGAAGAAGACTTAATCTATATCTAAACAACACAGGCTAAAACAAACAGTGTCACATTCAGGTCAATCAGATGCAATTTAACTTGTGCTTGCAAGGTTAAAGCCATGAGTACAGTACAATCCCAAGATATACACTTACTGATCTACACTGTGTGTGTGTGTGAGTGTGTGAGTGCGTGCATTTGCATTGCAAACAGACTTGAGAAAAGTTAGACATGAGATCAGATGTGTGTGTTCTTGTTGGCTGTTAGGTGTTCACTATCATAGTACAGCCAATGTTTATTTAGATTTTGCCTTAGTCATCAAAAGATTTTATAGAAGTGTGTGTTTCCATACCGATTTCAGCCATTGAGTCGGTCTGTTTATTAATACAAGCTCCCGTTTCTGTGTTAATGTGCTTTGAAGGGTTGTCCTTACTCTAAAAATATCACCTGAGATCTCTAAGGTGAAACCGGAGAAAGTGCCCCCCCACCTCTTTTTCTCTCGCTCGCTCGTTTTACCCCCGTTCGTTTACTTATCTGTCATTATCTTGGCAGCATGTCGGTTAGTACATGCTTGTGCCGATGTAGTTGGATGGCTGATGGGAAACAAATTTGATACTCTTCATTGACTTTCACTTCATGCCCAGAACCCACCCGCCGTCTCTGTTTTTGCCTCATTCGATCAGGCCCACACGCTCTTTCATGCTGTCACTTGTCATCTTGTCATTTCTCATCTCCTTTTCTTTTTTCTGTCAGGTGCATCTTTCTGCACGGTCTGTTTTCCTGATCCCCCCTCCCCAAGTCCATTGGAGTCTCTTCTCTCAATCTGTGTATCAGATTTAACGACACGTCTAAAATAATCTCAGCAATAACCCTCCTGCGTGACACTCTCCAACAGTCCTTCTCAGCTTTATCATTCTTCATCAACTTATGCAATCTTTAGCTTAGACTGTGTGCTAAATTTACAAAAAACACATTTTACAGAACTGAACTTACCAGCCTGACAATACAATGTTTTCAACTATTTTTTAACCAAACTTTTTCCAATGGGGTTTGCTGCAGGTTGTTGGTCATGTCTTTAGTATATAATACATTTTACAAAAATATTATCTTTAGTTCAATGACATCAAACTGACATTTCCCGTAGAGTTGTATCTGACAGCTCGACTTTAATAATTATATAAGCTTCTACTAATGCAAGTCAGGGTAAGGAAAGGAGTATGCAAAACTGAATATAATGGTTGCTCAACAAGAAATTTGTATTTTTATTTAAAACGTGGTAAAATGGTCAATATCTAAATTATCTAAATTGGTATTTAGCCATTCTTAAAGCCTTAAAAATATAGCTATAACTTCTGTACATTGAAGCAATTTAATGGGACAATATAACACAAACGGTTATCGTGATATAGCCTGTTTATCTGATATAATGTATTTCTAAATATATATAAATGAGATTATATTATTCATAATTTCAGAGCAGCAAAGCTTGAACAATGAGCATTTTATATTAATTTTATTAAATTATAATGGAAAGAATGGTTGACTGTAGGCAAAACCACAGTATAGCATGTAAGACCATACACTCTTATGTGTTAAATAATAACAATTCTTCTGTGAATTTGAACATTTGTAGTCATTTTGTGTTGATTTTGTGATAAATAAATGGGACAACAACATAGTTGAGTTAAAACAAATGTGTCCTTAAAGCCATACTCCACCCAAAATGAACATTCTGTCATGAATTACTCACCCTCAAGTTGTTCCAAACCTGTATGAATTTCTTTGTTCTGATGAAAACAAAAAAAGATATTTGGAAGAATGTAAGCACCTGACATTTATGGGAAATTATGGTGGAATTTTATGTTCTGTTCAACACAAAAGAAGATATTTTGAGGAATTTAGGAAAGCAAACAGTTCTGGGGCACCTCTGACTACCATTTTAATATTTTACTAATATGGTAGTCAATGTCCCAGAACTGTCAGTTGCTAACATTTTTCCAAATATCTTTCTCTATGTTCATCAGAACAAAGAAATTTATACAGATTTGGAACAACTTTGGGGGAGTAAATGATGACAGAATTTTCATTTTTGGGTGAACTGTCCCTTTAAGTAGACAAAGTGTTCAGTTAAGGACAGATTGTGTTGTTGTTAACACAACAGTTTTTAAAGTATAATAATGTGCAAGTTAAACTTTTATGTGAGGCATAGCAATAACAATTTAAACATTTCTGTATTCCATACACCGTGTACATACTGTTTAGTCAGATATGTTCAACGTGTGTAATATTTAAAATGTTTTTTCATCTGCTACACTCTTTCACTCTCACCTCTCTCAGCTCTTTCTCAATTCTGAAGTCAGGCAGCGTCTCCAAACAGAAGATGAGGATGGAAACCACAATCACCATCACGCTAATAATGGCAATAATACGGGCACCTCCGGAAGATTCAGGGTGTTCAAAGAGCATCCACAGCTTGCGCTGGATCTCATTCTCTGGCAGGGGCCGAGGAATCTCTTTAGGGAATCCCTCGTCCTCCCTAAACCGAACCATGAAGTCCTCTCCCAGCTCATAAAAACGCAGTTCATCCATGAAGATGTCCAGAGGAACATTTGCCGGCCGCCGTAACCGGCCTCCGGACTGATAGAAGTAGAGGATGGCGTCGAAGCAGAATCTGTTACGGTCCAGGAAGATCTCATTGCGTAGAGGGTCGAAGTAGCGCAGGCGACGCTGTGGGTCTCCAAGCAGAGAGTCGGGGAACTGGGCCAGGGTGCGAATTTGCGTCTCATAGCGCATACCTGACACGTTGATGGCCAAACGTTCGGAGAGCCCCCAAACACCTCTCCACAACGAACCGGATCTTCTGCGTTCTCTCTTCTTCTCACCTTTCTCTTTGTCACCTTTCTCTGCTTTGTTGCGCTGGTCCTTGAGGCTCTTGTCACTCTCGCTGATGTCTTCATCTACTTGTGTTTTCTCCTCCGTGATGTTGTCTGGTCCTCCTCCCTCCTTGCCAAGGTTGTCCATCTTCTCTTCTTTTTCTGGTTTTGCGATCTGTGTGTGGGACCTTTCAGCTTCTTCTATACTTTCTCTGTTACATGGAGTGGAGTGGACACAGTCAAACACAATCGTCTGATTTTTCACTATACTCTTATTACAAACCTTAAAATGTCAATTAACATTTATCAATAGAAGTCATGTTGTCAAAAGACTTGCGTACATTGTTAGGAAATATTTCCCATAATATGTTCATGCCCTGAAATGACACAGAAGTGTGTCTGAGTTTCTAAGTCAACACCCTATTTTCTCCCCCACACTTACCCTTTGCCACTTGTGCCCGTAGGTCCAGAATATTTACCGTGGGGCTGTCCGTGTTTCTTACCTACCTCCACAACACCATGAGCATTGTATCTACTGTCCCCCTTTAGGCAGTCTGAGCACCCTATGTAAAGGGTTTGAATCCAACGGGGGTGTTTTCTCCTGTACACACTGAACCATAAGCTCTGTCCTGCCCTCTGTAAGTGAAGTTAGGCGATTTAAAGCTGTTTGTAGGTCACGGTCTTTACTCTCTCCCCTCATGCTTGCTGTAGCTTTGGGGAATGCTGTCATGTTGAAATTTAATCCAGACCCCCTCGTCCCCTCAGAAACTCATTGCCCCAAACATCTTTATACCAGCACTACCTTAAAGATTCAGTTTGTAGTTTTTGGGAGGATCTATAGACAGAAATACAATATAATATACATAACTATGTCTTCAGAGGTGTATAAAGACCTTACATAATGAAGCGTATGTTTTATTACCTTACAATGAGCTATTTCTATATACATACACTGCGGGTCCCCTTGCATGGAATTCGCCATGTTGTTTACAGTAGCCCTAAACAGACAAACTGTTCTACAGAGTACGTTTCGTAAATACATTGTATCCTTCAGGAAATTATTAAAAAACGTGACGATAGCTTTGTTCTGTGTCAGCCTAAGTAGTGCTTTGAAGGGGAGTGGAAGGGGTGGAGGGAGCCGTTGGTTGCAATTGCCAACCTTACCACTAAATGCTGCTAAATTTCATACAAAATACAAGTCTATCTTGTTATGTATTTATCTGTTTTAATTTTCAGTTTTATGATGTACAAGAATTAAATGTTTACAATAACACTGTAGTTGCTCCCCAATTTCACACAGGTAATTAAATCCCCACTCCAACACTTATGTCAGGAAACAAAGTTGTAAACATAAAATTATTCAGAATTAAAAATGGTTGTAACATAAAACGGGTAATACATTTTTACAATTAGACAAATAATATTTTAATTATTGTAAAAAAGATATGTCTGATAGGCCTACCTTACAATTTGTGAAGGGTGTGTTAGCACAAAGACATAATTTTGCTATTCACATAGAAGCCCTGCATTAAATGATCACAAAATAGCTCAACATTATAGGCAGTTTTTGTTATAAAATAAGACAATTATAAAATAGAAAAGCTTTCGTTTACTAATACATGTTTGTATTTTCCCTATTTTTCTTTTAATTCACTCAAGTCTTATAGATGTTCTATTTTATTCAATTTCAAACGTTCTGTGGGTTGTTTGTTTTATTAACATTTTGTGTAGTGTTAAAAACTGAAAGTGTTTTTGGACCAGATTACAATCGGTCATCCTTATATCCCTGGCAGTCTTTCTGGAGACTGTCCAAATATGGAGCGATTTTAGTCTCATTAATTATTCACGCATAAAACACGATGTACACTTGCGTAGCCAGTTTCACATGCATAAAACCTAATTCACGTGCACAAATGATATATGTACATTCACAAAAAACAATTAATGTGTGTAAAATAAAATTATATTCTAATCAAATATGTTTCACAAACGCTTAATACAATTCACAGACGTACAACTAGGCACAAATATTTAGAAAGTTTATCATTGAATGTGAATGTGCAAATCGTCACTCAAGTGTGAATCGCCCTGGATTTGAAACACCAAGGATTTAGTGAGAGCCGTATTTTGAGACTCTCTTGGCAGCGCTGTCCCTCCAACTTGAGTTGTCATCCTGTTTAGCCAATCAGATTCAACCTTACCATTCAACCAATCATAATCGTGGCGAGCACAGAACTCAAGGAGCACTAGTGTTAGCACTAAAGGCTCGTTTGTACAGCTTCGCTAATCTACTCTCTGAGCCATGATGCTGTATTAAAACATAATACAGCCACGCAATAAATCTAGGTTTTAAATGAACAAGGGCAAACAAGGACAATAAATGACTAGTTTAATAAATTAATATTTATTTAATATTAATAAATGACTAGTTCTTGGAAACATTGTTTTGTATGGGCGCATAGATTTGTAGCTTGCCGCCTTTTGGAAAATATCTCGCTTAAGGGGGCTGAAAAATCACTAAATTGGCAACACAGGAAGTAAGTCAAACTGCGCAAAAGGTGCGCAGAGCCGTTTTCCTTGAGTCCTGTGCTCTCCGCGTTTATGATTGGTTGAATGGTAAGGTTGAATCTGATTGGCTAAAGAGTACGACAACCCACGTGGGAGGGGTTGCGCTGCCAGGAGAGTCTCAAAACACACACACACATCCAAGCCGATTCACACGCGAGTGACGATTTGCACATTCACATAACACGATAAACGTGTCCATTTTAAACTTTCGAAATATTTGTGCACAGTCGTATGTTTGCGAAACGTACTTTATGAGAAAATAGTTTTGTTTTACGCACGTGAATTGCTTTTTGTAAATGTATATTTATACTTTGTGCACGTAAATTAGGTTTTATTCATGCGAAACTGTTTACGCATGTGTGTATCTTGTTTTACGCGTGAATAATTAATGAGACTAAAATCGCTCCAAAAGGTGTCCTAAAGTTAATACAGTATGACTGTAATATTGCATCATGGTCATTGATAAATCTGTAGGTGTTTCCAGACGAGAGTGAGGAGCATTCAAGCTTCCAGACAGAAGCGACTCTTAAATCACTTTAATCGTGCACTTAAAATGATGTATACAAAAAGATGACTCCAAAACTACAAATCCCATAACCCACGTGATGTGTCTGTTGGCAGACATATGATTTTAGGTTCCACTTCTCTAACCTGACATTCCAGTAAAACTGGTTGTTGAGCGGACGCTCTCAATATTTGCGCATACGAGGAAATACTCACACTTGGTGCATAAAGAAGAAAGTGTGCCATCTAAAGTGCAGTTTCAACATGGCTTGTGCTCAACGCTATCTTAACAAAGTTGTCATCGTAACTGGAGGCTCTAAAGGCATTGGAAGAGGGATCGTGAAAGTGTTCGGTAAGAACTTGTACAGTGTTTTCTGTACAATAAGATAACAAAAGAGTGAGTCAAATAGTAATCATGTTTGCTTTGCAGTGCAGAACGGGGCCAAAGTTGTGTTCTGCGCTCTAGGGGGTATGACGAGATCTTTTTAATATCATTTAACATTTTACGATCGGGATGAATGCAATACACTTCAAAAGTCACGTTTCCCACCTTTTAATCATTTGTTAGTGGAAGATGGAAAGACTCTGGAGTCTGCGCTGAATAAGGAAGGGCCGGGCTCGTGCATGTTTGTGTCTTGTGACATGACGAAAGAGGATGACATCAAGGTAAGCGCTGGCTTTCGTGTTTCGTTAGCTTGAAGTGTCTCGCACCTATCTCTAATTTCTTTCTTTCTACCCTTAAGCGGTTAATAAATGTTACGGTGGGCCAGTTTGGACAAATAGACTGTTTGGTAAACAACGCTGGGTGGCGTAAGTCGACCTTTAATTTACTTTTGATACATTTGCTATTTCTTACACATGTCTTTCCAGTCTCTATGGATTTTTCATATTTTTATACCGTTTTATCTTGTGACTTTTCAAACGTAGCACATATCTATTCAATTTTATTTCTATTTTAAATTAATTGTGGTTTCTTTCTATTGATACATCAGACCCCCCTCATAAGGCCACAGATGACACTACAGCAGAGGAGTTTAAAGACCTGCTTAATCTGAATCTTATAAATTACTTCCTTGCTTCTAAGGTAAGGTCATCCATCAATGTCTATTCTATGCTCATCGTTTCTGCCAATTATATTTGATCAAAACATAGAGAAGGAAGAATGACTGCAAAAATGGATTTCCCTTTTTCACTACCCCTTAACAGTATGCATTACCCTATTTGCGCAAAACGCAAGGCAACATCATTAATCTGTCCAGCCTGGTAGCCTCTATTGGTCAGAAACATGCTGCTCCTTATGTGGCAACCAAGGTGAGTTGATTCTTGTGTTACATGCATTATGGTTATCGTTTAAATTGGGAATGACTGTAATACTCAAATAATTCTACAAGGGGGCGATTATTTCCATGACTAAAGCAATGGCCGTGGACGAGAGTCGGTATCAAGTGCGAGTCAATTGGTGAGTGACATTTCATGGGTTCTTCACTTTATATACTTAAGCTTTTCTATTTTATCTGTTTGTTTACATGAAATGAGCATCGTGTTTATCAAGAGTCTTTTATTCGCTATAATAGCATCTCTCCAAGTAATGTAATGACACCTCTGTGGGAGGAGCTTGCCAGCCAGACTGAAAACTCATCTGCTACTATTAAAGAAGGAGAAAATGCACAGGTGAGTGTTCATAAGAGTAAATGGGCATATGGGTGGGTTGGATAGCTACTAGAGAATTACGGTCCATGTTAAAATGTTAAGTTATGTTTTCTCACTTCTACTCAACAGCTAATTGGTCGAATGGGAACTGAGGCTGAGAGTGGATTGGCTGCCCTCTTCCTGGCAGCTGATGCCACTTTCTGTACTGGCATAGATTTGTTTCTGAGTGGAGGTGCTGAACTTAACTAAGGCTTCAAAAGCCAGGTTACATAATTGGACAGGATTGATAAAACAATATGGATGCATTCCACATAGACAGATGTTTTTTGTTTGCTTGATGGTGCTTGTTCTAAATGCTGATTTGCATTTTTACCACAAGTTGAGTGTGGTAATTTTTTACATTTTTTCCCCAAACAATTTATGTGATATATTATGACATTCATTTTTCAAGTTATTGACAATGAAAATATGTTTGACTACTTGCTGACATTTGTGCACAAATTAATACAAATTGATTTACAGCTGACAACAATAGTTTACAGAACGTTGTTCTTTTTCTTACAGAGTATCTTTAAAAGTGATGAAACGATATAAGGTTTTAAAAACTTTTATTGATATATATAAGTATACAGTATGTGAAAGGGATCTGAACAATCTGAACTGTGAATTACTGTGATGTTTGATCATATAGGCTGAATGCTTTAAAATACATGACTACGGACCAGCATGTTTGTTGCACAATAATCACATTTTAACCCTAATCTTTAAAATTGTATGCAAAAATGTGCTCAGTAAATGTTTTACCTTATTTGTCTTGCAAATTGTTTTAAATAATGTTTGCTGTAATTCAATGCAAGTAATTTTATCAGAACTAATTTAACCACTATCAATGGGGTTTTATAAGGTAACTAATAACACAAGATTAATAATATCCTGTTTAAAGCATGTGTTCATAAGAGCACTTATATGACAGCAGCATATAGGCCTACAGTAGTTAAATAATAGCATTTATGAACATTCAAAGATATGAACCATAAATATTTGAATGTTTGAAGTTTTAAACCAGATGCTATACTAACAAATACTAAATCAATAAATGAGTAATAGGGTACATTTGATATTTATATTAGACAGATCATTAATATTTACTGATGAGACTCATGATTGCCATCTATAAATATGTGATCATGTGAAAGTCAAAATCAATGGTCTAATGGCACGTGTCTGTGTTTACAATATTGAACATGTAGTTTATTTTATTCCATCAGACCATTATATTTATGTAAAATATAAATCTGTAATTTTCAACAAGCCAATCATTTAAGTGGTTTAGACCAACGCCTCGTTTACCGACCAATGACTGATATACTGGTTCCAACACGACCTTGTTTGACACCGTCTGACCGCATTGACTCGACGGCGCCTCTTTATCCAATCAGATGCAAGAGTTCTGTCACGCCTATCCTTTGGTTGAAGAGAAATATATTTTAAAAAAAAGTCTGTAGTCGCGTCATACGTTTTAATAATACAGTATATTAACATGTAACTTAAGTAGTCATAATGCCCCAAACAACCAATTCCTGGTTTAAAGTCAAAACCTAAAAGTATTAGATATTTACATGGAACGTTATAGCCCAATATCATCACAAATGATCACATTTAGGATTTCAAACAAGTCTCTCAAGCACATATAACCCTGGAAAATGTTGCATTTGATCTGACCTACACCAAATAAACCAATAAAACACGTCTCAGGACATTTACCGATTTAAAACCCTGTACATATTACCGCCATTACACCAGGCGTCCAATCCCGGAACGCGGAAATCACGCAGTTGCTTCTGCACGGACTAGTTTACGATTCATTTGCAGCAATGGCAGCCCTTAGGACGGTGAGTTCAAAGAGCATTTAATCTATCATTTATTTATCATCTCCAGACCCTTCCGTCAATAATTAATCCACTCGTATTATCTAGAGTTTATTTAGTGGAGTTTATTTATAAACAGCAGATTGTCGCGGTTGCACATCTGCAAAAGCAAGTTACTTATCAAACCGTGAACGAGAATCGCCCTGCTTTCCTCGTGAACGTTTCAGGTGTTTTCAGATTTTTAAGCTCGGGGTTTTTGTAATGACGTCATTTGTTGATTCACACTTTAAATAGCTGCTTGTAATCGGCCTGTAAACAATAAGAACGTACGATGTTTCGCTTGCCACGTATTTATTTATTTATTTATTTAACTTAAACGCCTTTTTGCTTAATATGCATGGACATTTGTGAGCGAGGTTTCCCACAAGATCTAGGAGCGACCTATTGTCTTTCTGGGACATAAAGTATTTATTATGTAAACAAATACACCACAGGAAAAAAAAACTTGCGAGTTGATCTTATCGACCTTGCGGAAAAAAGAAACCGTTAAGTTCTAATAGATGAATGATTGTATTATAATGGGAACTGTATTGGGTTTCATGTATGGAAATTAAATTAGTCTCTTGTAATGTGGTGGGTTCTGTGGGATGTTATCTGGTGGATGGGAACCAGTAAAGCGCCATGAAATCCTACTGGAATAATGCCCAAATCACACGACAGGAAGTCGTTTTATAATGATGTTCATGGTAAACAGCTGATGGTTCATAATAGTATTTTTATTTCTTTCAGCATGGTTAGACATACCTTTTCTACAGTTTGTTGTTTTGCTGAATCGCTGGCATTTATGGTTATTTAAAGCGCTGTTGTCTTATGACCCAACTGTCTCCTTGTACACATGCCAAACAAAGTGCAGGTATATACAGCTGGTACATGCATCCATGACTGTTCTCATGAGGGCTAAACAACAGCTGTTAACAACTCATTCTCTCCTACTGCTATAAAATGAAACTCTAGTCACACTTCATGGATTTCTAATCAGTTGATACAGTCACACCCCTTTAAACAAAAATGTTTGTTATTTTTGCTCAGGCACTCAATGGACGGCTTCTTCAGTCACTCCCCGTGTCATTTGGTTCACTTCGGTTCGCCAGTTCCTCCTTCAAGGTATTTAACAGACCCGTAGAGCCAGATTCATGCACCACTCCTGTTTTATGGCGTCCCACAAACCATACGGGGCCATTAAGGTCTTGTGACACTGTATGACCCTAATCATGTGTAATTCTTTCACTTCTGTAACACCTGGTGAGGTCTTGTTTTTACGCAGATGTTTTACATCTTTTCTTGAGTAGGATTCCTTTCTGAGGTTCATTCTCTGAAGTGTTAAGCTGGCCATGGTCTCACCTTGTGATGTCTGACTTGCCTTTTTTGCCTCTACTCTTTCACTCGCCTTCTTTCTTCCAACAACCCACTTAATCTCTTCTCATCGCAATTTAATTTAGTTCAAATTCGATTTTTTTATAAGAGCCTGACTTGCATGGTGGGTCCAGATTCATTTATCAAATGCATGTGCAATCAGCGATAATGAATATAAACCTCTCCACATACCTGCTGTACTTCCTCCCCCCCTCTCTTTCCATTCTCTCTCTCTCCCTCACCGTTTATTTGTGGCAGGCTGCAGATCTTACCATCGAGAGGAATCCTGTGCTGAAGCCAAAGCCAGACCCCTCCACCCTTGTGTTTGGCAAGCAGTTTTCAGACCACATGCTGACCATCTATTGGTCTGCAGAGGGAGGATGGAAGAATCCTGAGATCAAGCCCTTCCAGAATCTGTCCCTTCATCCTGCTGCTTCATCCCTGCATTACTCTATAGAGGTGAGGGAGCGAGTGATCCACATGGTGTTTAAAAATGTTCACTTTATTTTGCATTTACACCATTTACAGACCTTTTATCATTTACACTAATATCAGACATTCTTCTTCTCAGAAACACCAGACAGAGCTGCAGTTATTGTCTTTTTTAACTTAGACTTTTGCTTTATTGCAGTTTATTTATAGACTGTTTCAAAGTGACAACATAAACAAACGTTACTGCGCATGTGTGCGTTGGTGGACTGCCCTTAACTTCAGGTACACATTCACAAACAATAGAGTGCCTGTAGATTATTTCTTATAACAAGTAAAAGAAGCTAAACCTGTCTCTCCAATATTTTGAATTTAGACTGCGATACCAAGCTCAGCCGCTAGATTTCAATGTACCATACGGTTTCTTTAAATATGACAAAGCTACACAATGCATTCAACAAATTGTTTATTTAATAAAATGAACATACAACAAAATTTAACAAATCGTTTATTTAATACAATTATTATGCAATAAAATAGTAATATAAATTAATATGAACATAAATTAAATAAAATAGAAAGTGTTATATTATTAGTCACTAGCCAAACACAGACCGGAAGTTAGCTGCAGTCCCGGCGCGCACGTCCGATGAAACGGTCTATATGGTCTATCGTTGTTGTGGTCTGATCTTGTCTTTGGATCTCTTAGCTCTTCGAGGGCATGAAGGCATTTCGAGGAGTAGATAACCACATCCGTCTCTTCAGGCCCAATTTAAATATGGAGCGCATGTATCGCAGTGCTGTAAGAAGCTGTCTGCCTGTAAGTCCTCGTTTTACCTCAACGAGTGTTTAGAAACCTTCTTAATTGGAGGTAGCTGGGTGGGTGTTGTGGGGAGTGGGGGGGCTTGTTGGTTGTGGTTCGGGGCGTTTCATTTGTTGGGACTGTGTGGATCTGGTCTGGTTGGTCTTGTTTTGTGGTCGATGTCGGACAACGGAGGAATAAAGTTAATTATGCCATTACTACTTTTCCCTGGTTGTTCCTCTGTTGTCTGTTGTTGATCGCGGAATGAGACCGGGTTGGACCTGCACGGTTTCGGCGGGTGGGGCTTCCTGGGTCGCGGCTCGTGGGCTCTCCCTGTTCTTCGTGGACGTTGCTCGGTGGCTTTGGTCGGGGTCACTGAGTGCAGCCATGACACGTCAGAGGAGATCTGGCCCTCCCGGCTGAGCCTGGTTTCTCCCGAGGTTTTTTTTTCTCCATTATTCAGCATTGGAGTTTGGGTTCCTCGCCACAGCAGAGCAGTGCAGTGTTGGCTTGCTCACCGGGAGACTGCATTTATTTATTTATTTATTCATTTATTTATTAGATATTATTTATTATAATGATCTTGCTTGGTCTATAAACACCATGCACTGTGCTGTGTTTTACCTTTCTGTGTTTTTCTTATTTGCTCCTGTAAAGCTGCTTTGGAACAATGCACATTGTGAAAAGCGCTATATAAATAAAATTGAATTGAATTAATCATATTGGCTGATGCTTTAAAGGGATAGTCCACCCAAAAATGAAAAATCTGTCATCATTTACTCACCCTCTTGTCATTTCAAACCTGGATGACTTTCTTCTGCAGAACGCAAAAGAAGATATTTTGAAGAATGTTGGTAAATGGTACCCATTGACTTGCGTTGCTTTTGTGTCCATACAAAAGAAGTGAATGGGCAGCGCCATTGTTCAGTTACCAGCTTTTTTTTTTTAATCTTCTTTTGTGTTCTGCAGAAGAAAGAAAGTCATGCAGGTTTGAATTGACAAGAGGGTGAGTAAATGATGTCAGATTTTACTTTTGGGTGAACTGTCCCTTTAAGAGATTATCATCATTCAATCTAATCAATCTGAGGCGTTTTTTTCTCTCATCTACGTCTTATGTATTCTCTCTCATTTTTACAATTTAGGTGTTTGATAAGGTTGAACTGCTGGAGTGTATTAAAAAGCTGGTTGAGGTTGATCAAGAATGGGTTCCGTATTCAACAGACGCCAGTCTGTACGTCAGACCGACCTTCATAGGCATAGAGGTAAAAGCCGCATCAAAACCAGTAAATCTGTTGAAAATATTTTTTGTTATAGTTAGAGTATGTGTTGTTGACCCTTGTGCTGTCTTTTCAGCCTTCTCTAGGTGTGGCTCGAGCAGGTCATGCTTTGCTCTTTGTCATTATCGGACCTGTTGGGCCTTATTTTGCCACTGGAGGCTTCAGTCCCGTGTCTCTGCTGGCAGATCCGCGCTATGTCCGTGCCTGTAGAGGAGGTGTTGGAGAATACAAGATGGGAGGGTAAGAGGTCATAGAAGCCTTATTAACACCTTGTTTGTTGTTGCAGCATGATGGTTGCAAAGAGTTGTTTGTTGAGAGGGGAGAGATTACAGAAGAACTTCAATAGGCTCCAACAGCATGCGTGGATATGCTGAAATTTGTTGTAAATCCTAAGCAGTCACACTAATGTGGCACGGGTCTTTATGTGATAACTCTGACACCATTTTATGGTCTTATCAGTCTTTAGTTCACGTCACCAATGCAGCAACGCTTGTTCTGCTGCCCCCTGGTGGTTTGTTTGTTTGTTATTGATTCCTGATTATTTATTAGTGTTTTCACTTTCAGGTCTTTTAAACAGAAATGTATTTAGTTTCCTCTGCTTTTTTCCTCAGTAACTATGGGCCGACCATCGCTATTCAGAGCGAGGCAGCAAAGAAGGGCTGCCAGCAGGTCCTCTGGCTTTACGGAGAGCAGGAGGAGATCACTGAGGTCGGAACTATGAATCTCTTCATCTACTGGACCACGGAGAACGGAGGTGAAGAGTGTGTGAATTGAATAGTTGCTTGTAGAAACTAAAATATACATATCCGAAATCTCTATTTGTAGTTGCACAGCGAAATAAATGTCATTCCTTCTTTGCTGGCATGCTGTTTTAATATGTGTGTGCCTCTTTAAACACACATATTAAACACAAACTCTTTGTCTTGGTGTCTGTGTAGAGAGAGAGCTCGTGACCCCTCCACTAGATGGCATCATTCTTCCAGGAGTCACTCGGCAATCTCTTCTGGACCTCTCAAGAGAATGGGTAAGAGAAACGGAAAGAGACAGTAATTCCATGTTTGTTTGTTTGTTTGTTTGAGGTTTTTTTTACACACATAAGTACCAAGGAATTTCCATATGTTACCAAACTGTACCTTATTCGTAGGGGTTGTGGGTTTTTTCAGGGAGACTTCAAAGTGACAGAGCGTAAAGTAGTAATGAAGGAGCTAATTGGTGCTTTAAATGACGGACGGGTTCTGGAAGTATTCGGCTCTGGCACTGCATGTGTGGTGTGTCCAGTTGGCAGTCTGCTCTACAGAGAAAAGGTAATACACACTGCAGGTCTCGAATGCATATGTCCACTTACTGCTTTCTACGAGCTATCAGTGTCTGATGAATATTTATATATTTATTTAAAACCTTGTTCTTTTTGCATTTAGATCTACCAGATTCCAACAATGCAGAATGGTCCAGATCTTGCTAAGAGGTTCCATAAAGAACTCACTGATTTGCAGGTATGGAAATTCTCAATTAACTCACTTATTTTTGGAATTTCTCTTACCGATCGCTCTTAACCTCTCTATTGTCTCTGTATGCACAGTATGGACGCAAGCAGAGGGACTGGGCGCCGCTGGTTGTCTAACTAGATGTGTCAGCCTGGATATCTCATGTCAGGTCTCATGTCTAAAACCTCTCATCTCATGTGTTACCGTGTGAACTTTTGAGATGTTCTAGAGTAGCAACCTCTTTAAGTGAGAGATCTATAAAAAATATGCAGAATATGACACAACCTTAAATCCTACTTGCTTAGAAATTCACATGGCACAATCTGTAGCTGTGATTGTCTTGTTTTAGCACAAGCAATAGAAGCCATGTAAAAGGCACAATAAGTCTATAGATTTTGCAGTACTTACCGATCCAGTTTTTACATTTTTGTTATGGTGGCAGTTTTTTTAACAATCAACCGTGCTTTCATAATTTTCTTGTAGAGTGTTTTTTCTTCCAAGGACGTTTCACTTTATTAACTTTACTACTTTAAAGGGACGGTTCACCCAAACATAAAAATTCTGTCATCGTTTACTCACCCTCGAGTTGTTCCAAATCTGTATACATTTCTTTGTTCTGATTAACACAGAGAAAGAGATTTGGAAGAATGCTTGTAACCAAACAGTTCTTGGCCATCAAACATCTCATTTTAGGAAGAGCATTACTGGAAACAGTGAATCTCTGGCCACTGTCTGAGTCACAAATCTTATTTATACAAAACCAGATATCTGTTTATTTTTTCAGATCATGACATTTTGATTTGATGTGCTCTAACAGTTAAATATGTACATTCTTAATGCCAGGAGTCTATAGGGGAGCCCGTGACGTTCCCAATGGCATTTAGTTGTAGGTGTAGTCTGAATAGTAACCCGGTGGAATGGCAGTCAAACGTGCCACAGAACTGTTTGCTTTCCTACATTCTTCCAAATATCTTTTGTTTTCAACAAAGAAATGTATACAGATTTAGAACAAATTGAGAGTAATTTATGACAGAATTAAATGAGAAGTAAATGATGACAGAATTTTTATTTTTGGGTGAACTGTTCCTTTACTATGGAGGGTACGGTGTGAAATCAGGCAGTTGGAAAGAAGCGTATTTCTGCACACCATCATTTTAAAGGAAATTCATGTTAGCTTGTTTATTTGTGTAACACAAGAGAGCACAAGAAGAGATGATCACACATTTCAATGAATTTATAGTTATGGTTCTCTTTTAAAGAAAGACACACATGCAATGATATTGAATGAACTAAGGATAGTAAAGTGTTGTATATGTCTTTGGGGTTAGATGGTACTTCAAAGTCGATATTTTTGACTAGGTGCAGATTAAAACCGTAAAGCTTGAGTTGATGCAATACACGCACTGAATGGCAAAGAATGCACAAATGTCCTGATAGCAGCTCTACAGACCATTATAAGAGTCCTGATGGGAGAATTATAGGTGCACTAGGCTGATTTCCTGTGTGATATTTGGAACAAATATGTGACCTGTTTGTACATGTGTGTGATATGAAATCACTGAAGATTGAGATTGTATCAGATTTAACTTATTTTTGCGGTATACGGTTAAAATTCCTATTGTCCTGTTTTTTTAAGTCTTTGTTTAAACCCCTGATTTCTTTTTATGCTTATTTTAAACCTGTATTTTAATGCACACACTCCACATCTCTCTTCTGTAAGTGCCTAATGGAGATGGCTGTTACTTTCTCTTTGAGTTCTGTATCTTTTGCAATCGTCATTATTTTACTGGGGGCTGCTGCTGTGTTCAGTTTATTTGTTTTTTTGTCTAAGGGATGTCTGAGTAGATGTTTTCTGTTACTGTATTTTTACAAATAAATTCAACTTGCGTCCATATTTGTGTAACATGATTTTTGTTTTGGACAAATAGTGGTTAATTCACAGTCATGGTCTAGTTTTATATATATTTTTACATTTACACTCTGTGTATATGCTGTATTGAAACAAGCACAATTGCTGGAGTAATTTGCAAGTTTACATTCAAACATGCACTTTTGTAGATTTTATTTTACATAGAAATAAGAACATCCCCAAATCAGATTTGCCTCATATCACAAAATCAGTTTTGGCACATTTAAGTTTATTTGAGATTTTTTTTGTCAGTGAACATGGTAAATGTTTAACTTGCATTGAAACTATACATTTTTCATGAGCAAATGTATTTTTTATTAATAGCGTATGAATTAATAAGAAACTTTTATCTGGTTTCCTTCCCCATCATCCCATACTTTAGCTTCAAGGACGTGGCAATATTTTGCCAACTAAAGCATATCAATTTAGAATAGTTATAAGAAAAATATTCTACGAGTCATGTATTTATATAATGTATAAACATGTCCATGTATAGACATCAAAGTGTAATGATGTATAGATAAAAGTACAAAGAGGTAGAAATCTTTTTACTAATTAGCCCTAAATCTCTATTATGAAAATACATTTCTAGTTTGTGACCGAAATGCAG